>NC_041389.1:287859792-287912946 GCF_002162155.2 Triticum dicoccoides
TTCAGTTAGCAGCAGTAGCGAAGGAATCGCTCGATCGGGTTCAGTTAACAGCCAACGATCGATCGCTCAGGTTCAGTAACGCGTAGCATGTAGTGCAATCGCTCGGGTTCAGTTAGAGCCCAGCGCCTCGCTCGGGTTCAGTTAGAGCCAAGGCCTCGCACGTGTACGAGAGAAACGCGCATCGCTCGGCCCCGACCTCCCACCGTAACCGGCAACTCCCTGAAATTTTCCACCCCCTCGCTTCTACCATGGTTTTTTCCATCATGGACGGACCAAAGAATGTCATGCAGCTGCGTCTCCGGCCCGCCCAGGACAAAAAGCCCATTTTCTGTCATGATTTTTTGTCATAGAAGTAGGAGCCCACCACATCTATGATGATACCGGGTTTTGTCACAATTATCATCAAAGTGTCATATGTATGACAGAAAAAAAAATCGTTCGGCCCAAAATGTCACGGATGTGTCTTTTTTTTGTAGTGTACCTCTCGGACAATCGGAGTGACAAATCCTAATCTCGAAATACGTCAACTCAACAAGTACCTTTGGAGACACCTGTAGAGCACCTTTATAATCACCCAGTTACGTCGTGACGTTTGGTAGCACACAAAGTGTTCCTCCGGTAAGGGAGTTACATAATCTCATAGTCATAGGAACATGTATAAGTCATGAAGAAAGCACTAGCAACATACTAAACGATCAAGTGCTAAGCTATGGGTCAAGTCAATCACATCATTCTCCTAATGATGTGATCCCGTTAATCAAATGACAACTCATGTCTATGGTTAGGAAACTTAACCATCTTTGATTCACGAGCTAGTCAAGTAGAGGCACACTAGTGACATTATGTTTGTCTATGTATTCACACATGTATTATGTTTCGGGTAATACAATTCTAGCATGAATAATAAACATTTATCATGATATGAGGAAATAAATAATAACTTTATTATTGCCTCTAGGGCATATTTCCTTCAATAAACGTACTTTATTAGATATGGTGCGATCTATGATGTCTCTTATCGATTTACCACTATCGTGTTGGGTAGGGCTGGAAAAAAAGCTCGAAACTCGCGAGCTAAACAAGTAGCTTGTGACTCGGCTCAAATCGGCTTGAACTCGAAGAATAACGAGTCGAGTCGAGCTTTAGTTTAAGATCGTTTATAGACCAAGTTAAATGAGCCAATCTCAAGAGTACTCGTGTAACTCATTAGGCTCGGTATAAGATCAGCTACTCCAAATCCAAAAAAAAGATTAGCAACTCAGCATCCTGCGTCCCAGGCGCACAACACAAGGCCCAACCGCCCAGGAGACTCATGTGTTACAAGGAAATTACAATTGTTTAGTGATATATGTGTTTAATATATACATAATCAATTTTATCATATTTGAGGGTTTTATGTTCATATATTTAATGAGCTTAACAAGCTAAACGAGCTAGCTCACGAGTTATACGAGTCGAGCCAATCTTGGGTTTGAGCTCGTTATAGTAACGAGTTGAGTCGAGCTAGCTCGTTAACAAAATGAGCTCTAGCGAGTCAAGCCAAGCTGGCTCGACTCGGCTCGAATTCCAGCCCTAGTGTTGGGGTTATGCATTAGAGACAGCTGCATTCACATTAAATAGGGCACCATCTAAATCCGTTGAGACGACAACATATGAACCGTGGTTTGGCAAGAAACCTAAGCTGTCGTTTCTTAAAGTTTGGGGTGGCAATGCTTATGTGAAAAAGTTTCAACCTGATAAGCTCGAACCCAAATCGGAGAAATGTGTCTTCATAGGATACCCAAAGGGAACTGTTGGGTACACCTTCTATCACAGATCCGAAGACAAGATATTCTTTGCTAAGAATGGATCCTTTCTAGAGAAGGAGTTTCTCTCGAAAGAAGTGAGTGGGAGGAAAGTATAACTTGATGAGGTAATTGTACCTTCTCCCAAATTGGAAAGTAGTTCATCACAGAAATCAGTTCCAGTGATTCCTACACCAATTAGTGAGGAAGTTAATGATGATGATCATGAAACTTCAGATCAAGTTACTACCAAACCTCGTAGGTCAACCAGAGTACGATCCACACTAGAGTGGTACGGTAATCCTGTTCTGAAAGTCATGTTAATAGACCATGATGAACCTACGAACTACGAGGAAGCGATGATGAGCCCAGATTCCGCAAAATGGCTTGAGGCCATGAAATCTGAGATGGGTTCCATGTATGAGAACAAAGTATGGACTTTGGCTGACTTGCTCGATGATCAGCAAGCCATTGAGAATAAATGGATCTTCAAGAGGAAGACGGACACTGATAGTAGTGTTACTATCTACAAATCTCGAATTGTCACAAAAGGTTTTTGACAAGTTCAAGGTGTTGACTACAATGAGATTTTCTCACTCATATCGATGCTTAAGTCTGTCCAAATCATGTTAGCAATTGCCACGTTTTATGAAATCTGGCAAATGGAAGTCAAAAACTGCATTCCTTAATGGATTTCTTAAAGAAGAGTTGTATATGATGCAACCAGAAGGTTTTGTCAATCCTAAAGGTGCTAACAAAATATGCAAGCTCTAGCGATCCATCTATGGACTGGTGCAAGCATCTCGGAGTTGGAACATATGCTTTGATAAGTTGATCAAAGCATATAGTTTTATGCAGACTTACGGTGAAGCATGTATTTACAAGAAAGTCAGTGGGAGCACTACAGCCTTTTTGATAAGTATATGTGAATGACATATTGTTGATCAGAAATGATGTAGAATTTTCTAGAAAGCATAAAGGAGTGTTTGAAAGGAGTTTTTCAAAGAAAGACCTCGGTGAAGCTACTTACATATTAAGCATCAAGATCTATAGAGGTAGATCAAGATGCTTGATAAGTTTTTTCAATGAGTACATACCTTGACAAGATTTTGAAGTAGTTCAAAATGGAACAGTCAAATGAGGAGTTCTTGCATGTATTGCAAGGTGTGAAGTTGAGTAAAGACTCAAAACCTGACCACTGCAGAAAATACAAAGAGAATGAGAAGTCATTCCCTATGCCTTAGTCATAGGTTCTATGCAATATGCTATGTACCAGAACTATTGTGTACCTCAGCATGAGTTTGGCAAGAGGGTACAATAGTGATCCAGGAGTGGATCACTGGACAACGGTCAGAATTATCCTTAGTAGAATAAGGATATGTTTCTCGATTATGGAGGTGACAAAAATTTCGTCGTAAAGGGTTACATCAATGCAAGCTTTGACACTGATCCGGATGACTCTAAATCTCAATCTGGATACATATTGAAAGTGGGAGCAATTAGCTAGAGTAGCTCCGTGCAGAGCATTGTAGACATAGCAATTTGGAAAATACATATGGATCTGAAAGTGGCAGACCCGTTGACTAAATTTCTCTCACAAGAAAAACATGATCACACCTTAGTACTCTTTGGGTGTTAATCACATGGCGATGTGAACTAGATTATTGACTCTAGTAAACCCTTTGGGTGTTGGTCACATGGCGATGTGAACTATGGGTGTTAATCACATGGTGATGTGAACTATTTGTGTTAATCACATGGTGATGTGATCTAGATTATTGACTCTAGTGCAAGTGGGAGACTGAAGGAAATATGCCCTAGAGGCAATAATAAAGTTATTATTTATTTCCTTATTTCATGATAAATGTTTATTATTCATGCTAGAATTGTATTAACTGGAAACTTAGTACATGTGTGAATACATAGCAAACAAAGTGTCACTAGTTTGCCTCTACTTGACTAGCTCGTTAATCAAAGATGGTTAAGTTTCCTAGCCATGAACAAAGAGTTGTCATTTGATAAACGGGATCACATAATTAGAGAATGATGTGATTGACTTGACTCATCCGTTAGCTTAGCACTATGAACGTTTAGTTTATTGCTATTGCTTTCTCCATAACTTATACATGTTCCTATGACTATGAGATTATGCAACTCTCGAGTACCGGTGGAACACTTAGTGTGCTATCAAATGTCACAACATAACTGGGTGATTATAAAGATGTTGTACAGGTCTCTCCGATGGTGTTTGTTGGGTTGGCATAGATCGAGATTAGGATTTGTCACTCCGTGTTTCGGAGAGGTATCTCTGGGCCCTCTCGGTAATGCACATCACTATAAGCCTTGCAAGCAATGTGACTAATGAGTTAGTTACGAGATGATGCATTACGCAATGAGTAAAGAGACTTGCCAGTAACAAGATTGAACTACGTATTGAGATACCGACGATTGAATCTCGGGCAAGTAACATACCGATGACAAAGGGAACAATGTATGTTGTTATGCGGTTTGACTGATAAAGATCTTCGTAGAATATGTAGGTACCAATATGAGCATCCAGGTTCCGCTATTGGTTATTGAACGGAGATGAGTCTCGGTCATGTCTACATAGTTCTCGAACCCGTAGGGTCCGCACGCTTAACATTCGGTGACGATCGGTATTATGAGTTTACGTGTTTTGTTGTACTGAAGGTAGTTCGGAGTCCCAGATATGATCACGGACATGACGAGGAGTGTAGAAATGGTCAAGACATAAAGATCAATATATTGGATGACTATGTTTGGACATCCCGGGTAAGTTCAGGCATTTACCGAAGTACCGGGGGGTTACCGAAACCCCCCGTGGAGTGTATGGGACTTATTGGGCCTTAGTGGGAGAGAGGAGGAGGTGGCTAAGTAGAGGGTGCCCCCCAAGCCCAATCCAAATTGGGTGGGGGGTCGGGCCCCCCTTTCCTTCTCCTCTCTCCTCCTCCCTTCCTCTCCTACTCCAACTAGGGAAGGGGGTGGGGGAATCCTACTCCCGGTGGGTGTAGGACTCCCCCTAGGGCGCGCCATAGAGAGGCCCGACCCTCCCCTCCTCCGCTCCTTTATATACGGGGGAGGGGGCCCCATAGACACACAAGTTGATTGTTTAGCTATGTGCGGTGCCCCCCTCCACCATATTCCACCTCGGTCATATCGTCGTAGTGCTTAGGCAAAGCCCTGCGTCGGTAACTTCATCATCACCGTCATCACGCCGTCGTGCTGATGAAACTCTCCCTCAACCTCTGCTGGATCTAGAGTTCATGGGACGTCACCGAGCTGAATGTGTGCAGATTGTGGAGGTGCCGTACCTTTGGTGCTAGGATCGGTCGGATCGTGAAGACGTACGACTACATCAACCGCGTTGTCATAATGCTTCCGCTTACGGTCTACGAGGGTACGTAGACAACACTCTCCCCTCTCATTGCTATGCATCACCTAGATGGATCTTGCGTGTGCGTAGGATTTTTTTTGAAATTACTGCGTTTCCCAGCAGTGGCATTAGACCAAGGTTACGATCCTGGGACCTTTGGGTTATGCGTAGATGTTATATGCACGAGTAGAACACAAAGAGTTGTGGGCGATAATAGTCATACTGCTTACCAACATGTCATACTTTGATTCGGCGGTATTGTTGGATGAATCGGCTCAGGCCGACATTACGCGTACGCTTACACGAGATTGGTTCTACCGACGTGCTTCGCACACAGGTGGCTAAGTGGGTGTCTGTTTCTCCAACTTTAGTTGAATCGAGTGTGACTACTCCCGGTCCTTGTTGAAGGTTAAAACAACACACTTGATGAAAAATCATTGTGGTTTTGATGCGTAGGTAAGAACGATTCTTGCGAGAAGCCCGTAGCAGCCACGTAAAACTTGCAACAATAAAGTAGAGGATGTCTAACTTGTTTTTGCATGGCATGTTGTGATGTGATATGGTCAAGATGTCATGGGATATAAATTATTGTATGAGATGATCATGTTTTGTAACAGAGTTGTCGGCAACTGGCAGGAGCCATATAGTTGTCGCTTTATTGTATGCAATGCAATCGCCCTGTAATTGTTTTTACTTTATCACTAAGCAGTAGCGATAGTCGTAGAAGCAATAGTTGGCGAGACAAC
Organism: Triticum dicoccoides; assembly: GCF_002162155.2. Taxonomy (NCBI): domain Eukaryota; kingdom Viridiplantae; phylum Streptophyta; class Magnoliopsida; order Poales; family Poaceae; genus Triticum; species Triticum dicoccoides. The sequence goes on from NC_041389.1 coordinate 287,865,717, forward strand.
AATGATGCTTCGATGGAGATCAAGGTGTCAAGCCGGTGACGATGGTGATCATGACGGTGCTTTGGAGATGGATATCAAAGGCACAAGATGATGATGGCCATATCATATCACTTATATTGATTGCATGTGATATTTATCCTTTATGCATCTTATTTTTCTTAGTTCGGCGGTAGCATTATAAGATGATCTCTCACTAAATTTCAAAGTATACGTGTTCTCGCTGAGTATGCACCATTGGTACAGTTCGTCGTGCCGAGACACCACGTGATGATCGGGTGTGATAAGCTCTACGTTCACATACAACGGGTGCAAGCTAGTTTTGCACACGTAGAATACTCGGGGTTAAACTTGACGAGCCTAGCATATGCAGATATGGCCTCGGGACACTGAGACCGAAAGGTCGAGCGTGTATCATATAGTAGATATGATCAACATAGTGATGTTCACCATTGAAAACTACTCCATCTCACGTGATGATTGGACATGGTTTAGTTGGTATGGATCACGTGATCACTTAGATGATTAGAGGGATATCTATCTAAGTGGGAGTTCTTAAGTAATGTGATTAATTGAACTTTAATTTTTCATGAACTTAGTACCTAATAGTATTTTGCATGTCTATGTTGTTGTAGATCAATAGCTCGTGATGTAGCTCCCTGTTTATTTTTTATATGTTCCTAGAGAAATATAAGTTGAAAGATGACAGTAACAATGATGCGGACTTGGTCCGTAATCTGAGGATTTTCCTCATTGCTGCATAAAAAAATTATGTCCTTGATGCACCGCTAGGTGACAGAACTATTGCAGGAGCAGATGCAGACGTTATGAACGTTTTAACAAGCTCGGTATGATGACTACTAGATAGTTTAGTGCACCATGCTTTACGGCTTAGAACCGGGACTTCAAAAATGTTTTGAATGCCACGAAGCATATAAGATGTTCCACGAGTCGAAATTGGTATTTCATACTCATGCCCGTGTCGAGATGTATGAGACCTCTGACAGTACTTTGCCTACAAGATGGAGGAGAATTGCTCAACCAGTGAGCATGTGCTCAGATTGTCTGGGTACTACAATTTCTTGAATCAAGTGGGAGTTAATCTTCCAAATAAGATAGTAATTGACAAAGTTCTCTAGTCACTATCTCCAAGTTACTAGAACTTCGTGATGAACTACAATATGCAAGGGATGACGAAAGTAATTCCTGAGCTCTTCGCGATGCTGAAATCGACGAAGGTAGAAATCAAGAAAGAGCATCAAGTGTTGATGGTTAACAAGACCACTAGTTTCAAGAAAATGGCAATGCGATAGAAGGGGAACTTCAAGAAGAACGACAAGCAAGTTGCTGCTCAAGTGAAGAAGCCCAAGTCTGGACCTAAGTCTGAGACTGAGTGCTTCTACTGCAATGGAAATGGTCACTGGAAGTGGAACTTCCCTAGATACTTGGCGGATAAGAAGGATGGCAAAGTGAACAAAGGTATATTTGATATACATGTCATTTATGTGTACTTTACTAGTGTTTATAGCAACCCCTCGGCATCTGATACTGGTTCAGTTGCTAAGAGTAGTAACTTGAAACGGGAGTTGCAGAATAAATAGAAACTAGTTAAGGGTGAAGTGATGATGTGTGTTGGAAGTGGTTCCAAGATTGATATGATCATCGTCGCACACTCCCTCTACTTTCAGGATTACTGTTGAACCTAAATAAATGTTTTTTGGTATTTGCGAACATGAATTTGATTTGATCATGTTTATTGCAATAAAGTTATTCATTTAAAGTCAAAGAATAATTGTTGTTCTGTTTACATGAATAAAACCTTTGATGGTCATACACCCAATGAAAATACTTTGTTGGATCTCGATCATAGTGATACACATGTTCATAATATTGAAGCCAAAAGATGCAAAGTTAATAATGATAGTGCAACTTATTTGTGGCACTGCCGTTTAGGTCATATTGGTGTAAAGCGCATGAAGAAACTCCATGCTGATGGGCTTTTGGCATCACTTGATGCTTGCGAACCATGCCTCATGGGCAAGATGACTAAGACTCCGTTCTCCAGAACAATGGAGCGAGCAACTGACTTATTGTAAATAATACATACTGATGTATGCGGTCCGATGAGTGTTCAGGCTCGTGGCGGGTATCGTTATTTTCTGACCTTCACAGATGATTTGAGCAGATATGGGTATATCTACTTGATGAAACATAAGTCTGAAACATTTGAAAAGTTCAAAGAATTTTAGAGTGAAGTGGAAAATCATCGTGACAAGAAAATAAAGTTTCTACAATCTGATCACGGAGGTGAATATTTGAGTTATGAGTTTGTCCTTCAATGTGGAATAGTTTCACAAACTCATGCCACCTGGAACACCACATCATAATGGTGTGTCCGTATGTCATAACCGTCGAGGATATGATCATGGACATAAAGGTAGTTCAGAGTCCCGGATATGATCACGGACATGACGAGGAGTCTCTAAATGGTCGAGACATAAAGATCAATATATTGGATGACTATGTTTGGACATCGGAATGGTTCAGGGTAAGTTCGGGCATTTACCGGAGTACGGGGGGTTACCAGAACCCCCCGAGGAGTGTATGGGCCTTATTGGGCCTTAGTGGGAGAGAGGAGGAGGCAGCCAGGTGGAGGGCACGCCCCCCAAGCCCAATCAGAATTGGGTGGGGGGCCGGCCCCCCTTTCCTTCTTCCTCTCTCCTCCTTCCTTCCTCTCCTAGGACTCCCCCTAGGGCGCGCCATAGAGAGGGCCAGCCCTCCCCTCCTCCACTCCTTTATATACGGGGGAGGGGGGCACCCCATAAACACACAAGTTGATTGTTTAGCCATGTGCGGTGCCCCCCTCCACCATATTGCACCTCGATCATATCATCGTAGTGCTTATGCGAAGCCCTGCGTTGGTAACTTCATCATCACCGTCATCACACCGTCGTGCTGACGAAACTCTCCCTTAGCCTCAGATGGATTTAGAGTTCATGGGACGTCACCGAGCCGAACGTGTGCAGGTCGCGGAGGTGCCGTATCTTCAGTTCTAGGATCAGTCGGATTGTGAAGACGTACGACTACATCAATCGCGTTGTCATAACGCTTTCGCTTTCGGTCTATGAGGGTACGTAGACAACACTCTCCCCTCTCGTTGCTATCCATCACCTAGATAGATCTTGCGTGATCATAGGCAAATTTTTGTAATTACTATGTTCCCCAACAATAATCACAACTATTCCTCTCAACTCTAACACATTGTACCACATAATAAACATATTGTACCTCATAGGACCTACTACATTCTCTTAGGACCTACTATATTTTCTGACGTAAAATAGCATAAAACAAGATAGCCCCTGACTCTCCATTATGGAGAATGGAGATTATCCTGTCTCCAATTCTTGCCTTTCGCACAATGTTTCTTCCAAGAACCTCCTTACTACTTTCCATACAATTTTCCATTCTTTGATTACCATGTGTTCACCGGTTTTAGAAATCCGACATGGAGAGGTGAGATTTGTAGGATGACCTAGCTGTATGTTCAGAACATCAAGGCGACCACTCTGATACATCAAATGAGGCACACAATCCATCGGGATTTTCTATTGAAAAACATAGTAATAACTTCATAGTTAGCAATGTAGTTCAGTTTTAGAAGTATGCAAAAGATGCACGGATGTCGTAATAGTAAAAAATCTTACCAGGGCATCTCCATGGAAGTTACCATGGTTCAACACATGCACTAGTGGCACATATTGACCATAATTTGGAGGAGTATGATAATAGGTATTGTAATTCTCAAGTTTAGTACAAAATGCGATCAGATGATTTTTCTCCTGATAAGTTAATTCGGAGCCATCCGTGTAGTGGGTTTTGTCTACCATCTTCCGCACATTGTTTGAAGAATCAAAATAAGCTGTCAATGGAAATAAGCTTTCAACTATTTTGAAATAAACAATATAAATTAGTTAATAACTATGTTTGAGAAACTCACATAACGGTTGAATTGGAAGCGTATCAACAAGGACCCAAATGTCCATATTGTCTTGCTCGATGTCAAGATCACCAAGATCCATGGTGACAAGCATATCCTCATAAAAACCATACATCTTGCAAAGTGCTTCCCAATTTTGGCAACAAAAATGGGTTACGCTATGAGAATTGTATAGATTTACTTCAAAATCCATACCATGATGGGTCCTTAGGTGAATTCTTTATTTCGAAACTTTCATGGTCTTCAAAACCCATCCTCTCCAAGACAGAGCGTCTTGCATGGCATGGGATAAGCTAGTCAAATTGTAACGGATGAAAATTACACGTTGAAATAGTTGAAGTCGTGCTTAGTTACGAAAAAAACCACTTGTGAAAGTATCAAGAAGAGGTGTCTAGAGGGGGGGTGAATAGACTCTCAACCAAGAAAAGTAGCAATTTTTAAGTTCTTCAAGTTGAGGTGGAGTTTAGGCACAAGATTAACCATTCACAATACATATCAAGCAAGCATGCAAAGAGTATATGAGCAGCGGAAAGTAAAGCATGCAACTTGCAAGAAAGTAAAGGGATGGGATTGGAGTGTGCAAATGCAATTGGAGACACGAAGATTTTTGGCGTGGTTCCGATAGGTGGTGCTATCATACATCCACGTTGATAGAGACTTCAAACCACGAAGGGTAATGGTTGCGCGAGTCCACAAAGGGCTCCACCCATGAAGGGTCCACGAAGAAGCAACCTTGTCTATCCCACCATGGCCATCGCCCACGAAGGACTTGCCTCACTAGGGTAAATCTTCACGAAGTAGGCGATCTCCTTGCCTGTACAAACTCCTTGGTTCAACTCCACAATCTTGACGGAGGCTCCCAAGTGACACCTAACCAATCTAGGAGACACCACTCTCCAAAAGGTAATAGATGGTGTGTTGATGATGAACTCCTTGCTCTTGTGCTTCAAACTATAGTCTCGCCAACACTCAACTCTCTCTCATAGGATTGGATTTGGTGGAAATATGATTTGAGTGGAAAGCAACTTGGGGAAGGCTAGAGATCAAGATTCATATGGTAGGATTGGAATATCTTGGCCTCAACACATGAGTAGGTGGTTCTCTCTCAGAAAATGAATGCTGGAAGTGTAGGCTTGTTCTGATGGCTTTCTCTCCACAAGTGAGGAGAGGGTGGAGGGGTATATATAGCCTCCACACAAAATCTAATCGCTACACATAATTTACCAAACTCGGTGGGACCGAATCAGAAAACTTGGTCAGACCGATTTAGTTCATAATGTGACTGTTAGGCATTTCGATGGGACTGATATGATCAACTTGGTAGGACCGATGTGCTAGGGTTAGGGTAAAACCTCATCTCAGTTTGACCGATTACACAAACTCGGTGGGACCGATTTTGGTAATAAGCAAAATAGAGAGTTGGTCAAGCAAACTCGGTGGGACCGATTGCATATTCTCGGTGAGACCGAAATTATTGCAATAGGCAACAGAGTGTTTGCAAGCCCATCTCGGTGAGACCGAGATCCCATCAGTGAGACTGAAGTGATTAGGGTTTCTGGCAGTGGCTATGTCAAATGAACTCGGTGGCGCCGGATAGATCAAATCGGTGGGACCGAGTTTGACTTTTGGTTTGGGACATATGTGGATGTGAGAAAGTGGTTGAGGGTTTTTGGAGCATATCACTAAGCATTTTGAGCAAGCAAGCCATTAAGCAACACCTCATCCCCTTTTAATAGTATTGGCTTTTCCTATGGACTCAATGTGATCTTGGATCACTAAAAGTAAAATGTAGAGTCTTGAGCTTTAGAGCTTGAGCCAATCCTTTGTCCTTAGCATCTTGAAGGGGTTCCACATCCTCTTGTCCATGCCACTCCACTGCTGAACTTATCTGAAATATACTAGATAAAAGTATTAGTCCAACAAGAGATATGCTGACATTAATTACCAAAATCACCCAGGGAGCACTTGTGCTTTCAATCTCCCCCTTTTTGGTAATTGATGACAACATACATCAAAGCTTTAGATAAAGATATAGAGAAAGTCAGGTAAAGCTTTGAAAAAACATGTAACATGCATAGGCTCCCCCTACATGTATGCAATCATGTGAATATGGAACATAAGAGCATGTGAGTGCATAATCATGACAGAGCAAGCAATGAGTTACATGTATCTTGGCTATATGCATCAGAGCAAATGGTTTGAATATAAGAAATGTACCTTCATGCTCATGAGTCCTTCTTGCAAACAATATGTACATCAGCAAGGGATCCTCATGCACATGAGTGTGATGCATCTACTTACCTTGTGGTCTCGAGCTAGCTTTGGAAGAGATGAACCTGAGTAAACAAGGTTAGACAACACAGAAACATCTGCTAAACAGAGAAAGAGCAGCAAACCACAAGAGTACCAAGATTGGGATGACATGTAGAGAGTGAGTACTAGGTACTCTGTTTGAGTAGACATGTCCCCAAAGGTAAAGATATGCAATGAACTAAGATTTCCTTCCCTTAAATGTCTTGCTCCCCCTGAATCTTATATGGGATACTGGGAGAAGATAAGGAATAGAAAATCAGAGCAAAGCAAACACACAAACAACATGAACATGTCTTTCCCCTCTAAAGACATGTGACTTCTCTCCTCTTTGAATACCAAGCATCTGGGGTCTCTCTATGATGTGATTATTTATCTCTCTTCCCCCCTTTTGATATTATTAAGCTTTGATGTGAGATCTCTCTCCCCCTTTGACATTAATTTCCAAGAAGGGTCTTCTGGAGTATGAGTCAAAATAGGTTTGGTCCTTGAGTCACATAGAAAAGTAGCAAGGAAAAATAAGGTGCTGGTAGAGGATAAGAATCATCAAGTGGAGCTGGAACAAAATGTGCAGGATGCAAATGACAAAGTGTCTCCTCAGCATTTGAAACCGGTAACACCGAGTTGTTTTGTTTCGTGGCACCGAGATAATTCAGTTGGACTGAAAGAGACAAACCGGTGTGTCCGAGTTCATTACAGAGAGAAAGCACTTGTCACCTTAGCTCACTAAGCAAATAAGATCTCACAAGGATTTGCAGGGAATTAACTAAAGGATTTGCAATGAATTGGATGCAGGGAATGCAGAACAGAAATTAAAAAGAGAAGAGATCTAGATGAAGTTTTTTTGAAAAAGGGAAACAAATATCCAAGAGACAAATGCAAGAACAAGGAGAAACACTAGAGAACTTCATCTAGAATTGGTCGGTGACAAAGTCACCTATGTTAGAGTATATTGACTTATGAGTCAAGTGAAGACACTTGATCATAGGTCATACTCATCGTTTAAGCTCAAAATGGGCTTGCCATTTTTCGTTTAAGCATTTTGATGTATTCACATCTTGTTGAGCTGCTTTGACCCCTGACTTAGGGTAAAGCTTCTCTAAGATGGAATAACATACCTTGGGTGGTGGTGTTGATCTTGATCATGTAGTTGAACTTGTGTGGGATGCTCAAGGTTGATGTAGTTAATTGGAGCACCACTTGTAATTGGAGTTCATCTACCTACATGAATTAGTTTTGCAAGGAGGAGCACTTGTGTATCCAAAGTGTCAATCATGAAATATGATACCAAAAGAATTTGATATATATAAATTGTCAAAGGATATGTTTGAAGGGTTTCATGCTTCCTCGTCTTCAACCACCATATTGTAGAGACTTGGTGATGTAGAGATTGCTCAAGATGTGAGTGAGTTGCAATCTCATAGATTTAGATTCATCCAAGTACCTACAAGGTTTAGATAACATGCAAGGGTGCAAATATATCCAAGACATATGATTATCATCATAAGAGAAATATCAAGGATTAGTCATAGGCTCATGCCTTGCATGTATACAAATGGAGTTCCTACTCCAAGTTTGAAGCATCAATGATGTTAAATTCACCTCTCAATCGGAAAATACTTTCTCATCAAGCGTTTTGGTGAATATTTCCACCAATTGCTTATCGATACAAACATGCTTAAGATTAATTTCCCCTTTAGCAACATGATCTCGAATGAAATGATGACGAACCTCAATATGCTTAGTTCGCGAATGTTGCATGGATTGTGAGCAATCTTAATAGAACTTTCATTGTCACAAAGCAATGGAACATGTTTCACATAAATCCCATAATCTTTAAGAGTTTGGGTCATCCAAAGTAGTTGAGCAAACCATGAACTGGCGGCAATGTATTCCGCTTCGGCGGTGGATAAGGATACCGAGTTTTGTTTCTTGGAGGACCAAGACACAAGAGATCTACGAAAAAATTGACAAGTACCGAAGTGGACTTTCTATCGACCTTGTCTCCGGCATAGTCCGAATCAGAGTAGCAAACAAGATCAAAAGATGACCTCTTTGGATACCAAATGCCAAAATTTGGTGTATGTATTAAGTATCTCACTATCCTTTTCACAGCCTTAAGATGACATTGTTTAGGGGCCGCTTAATATCATGCGCACATGCACACACTTAGCATAATATCGGGACGGGAGGCACATAGATATAACAATGAACCAATCATAGAGTGGTAAACTTTTTGATCAGCAGGTTCACCATCTTTTGTCAAATCAAGATGTCCACTAGTAGGCATGGGGCTATTCATACCTTTGTATTCTTGCATATTGAACTTCTTGAATAAGTCCTTGGTATACTTTGTGTGAGAGATAAAGGTTCCCTCTGTCTGCATTCTGGGAACGGGGGTCCCAGACTTGATTGCCTGCAGCGTGGCTCAAGTGGGGGCCCAGTGCAGCCCAGCTTCATCAGCTTAAGCTCAAGACCCTCGTGAGGGGCCAAGCCTCGCGGGGCGGACGACGGGAAGCTTCCTCAGGAGCAGCCTCCTCAGGCAGGCTCGCGAGGAGGCAGAGAGATCAAGGCAGGGTACCTCCCGAGGAGCCCGTGACGCAAGCCATGACGATCGAAGACCAGGCGGGTGTCAGGCGGGCGCCGGCTTGTGCAGTGTCCTTGTTTCCCCTTCGGTGCAAAGGGGGCAAGCACAGGCCAAAGCATCAGGCAAAGGCTACCGTTTCGATGCAACAAGACCAAGACCAGCAGAGCGGCAGGATGGAGGTCATCATGGAGCCCAGGACGGCGTCATCGTCAGAGCCTTTGGCAGCCGAAGACCAACTTTAGTCAGGATAAGTGTACCAAATGTTCCCCTTCAAAATGGCCAATTGTTGGCGCCCTTCCCGCTCATTATTTGGGAAGAGGCCCAGGGCCTCGCTCTATAAATAGGACTAGCCACCACATGGTAGAAAAGAGGAGGGAACAGATCGAGCAGAGAGAGAGGCGACTAAACTCACCCAAGTAGTTCATCGCACCAGCTCAAGAACAGCCCCTCGCGAGGCAGTTCTCCCTTTGTACTGTTCATCATCAGCCCCTGAGGCAATCCACCACACCACACACTGGAGTAGGGTATTACACCACAATGGTGGCCTGAACCAGTATAAATCTCGTGTCCCTTCTGTGTTCATCCTTCTTGCTTAGATCCTTGCGAGACTTCGACGCGTGAGCTGGTAGGGGAAAGATCTTCGTGTGCACCCCAGAATTCGAACCTCAAGGGTCTGCCGGAACCCAAAATCCGACATTTGGCGCGCCACGTAGGGGTGCGCCAAAGTTCCCCCTTCCGAGGACCCGCTCTCCACCGACATCGCGTTTCGCGCTCATGGCGGACAACGCACCGCCCGCTCCAGCAGCCGATGCTGGCACTGGGGCCGGGGGGCTCCGAGCCTTTGCCCCCGCCCTACGGCAGGTGCAGTGGCCGCACAAGTTCAAGTTGGAGATGCCGCCGCGCTACAACGGCGCGACAGATCCGCTGGTTTTCCTGCTGGCGTATGAGGAGGCCGTCCTCGAGGCCTGGGGAGACGACAGGGTGATGGCCAACTGGTTTCCCATGGCCCTCACCGGCGTTCCGCGCATGTGGCTGCTCCACCTACCGACGACTTTTGTGACCTCCTCGGGAGAGCCGCGCGACCTCTTCCTCGCCCATTACACCGCGCCAGCGCCCCCGGTCGTTGCAGCTCTCCTAGGCGGCTCGCAGGCGCCACCTTCAAGCCGCCACGTCAAGCCGTTGACCCGCCAGATCAGCGCCGCCTCCAAGCGCCGAGAAACTGCCCCGGGCTGGGCGGCGCCTGAGGCCGATCTGACCTTCAACTCGGACGATCACCCCTCCAACTCCGCCGGTTCGGGTGCGCTCCCGATGCTGTGCACCCCCACCATCTGCCTAGTGGCCATCTATAGGACCTTGAAGTATGTCTAGAGGGGGGTGATTAGACTACTTGACCAATTAAAAACTTAACCTTTTCCCAATTTTAGACTTTGGCAGATTTTAGCTATGTTTGCACAAGTCAAGCAATCTTCACACAATTCAAGCAAGCATGCAAAGAGTATATGAGCAGCGGAATTTAAAGCATGCAACTTGCAAGAATGTAAAGGGAAGGGTTTGGAGGATTCAAACGCAATTGGAGACACGGATGTTTTTGTCGTGGTTCCGATAGGTGGTGCTATTGTACATCCACGTTGATGGAGACTTCAACCCACGAAGGGTAACGGTTGCGCGAGTCCACGGAGGGTTCCACCCACGAAGGGTCCACGAGGAAGCAACCTTGTCTATCCCACCATGGCCGTCGCCCACGAAGGACTTGCCTCACTAGCGGTAGATGTTCACGAAGTATGCGATCTCCTTGCCCTTACAAACTCCTTGGTTCAACTCCACAATCTTGTCGGAGGCTCCCAAGTGACACCTAGCCAATCTAGGAGACACCACTCTCCAAGAAGTAACAAATGGTGCGTTGATGATGAACTCCTTGCTCTTGTGCTTCAAATGATAGTCTCCCCAACACTCAACTCTCTCTCATAGGATTTGGATTTGGTGGAAAGAAGATTTGAGTGGAAAGCAACTTGGGGAAGGCTAGAGATCAAGATTCATATGATAGGAATGGAATATCTTGGCCTCAACACATGAGTAGGTGGTTCTCTCTCAGAACTGGTAAGTTGGAAGTGTAGGTTTGTTCTGATGGCTCTCTCCACGAATGAAGAGGAGGTGGAGGGGTATATATAGCCTCCACACAAAATCTAACCATTACACACAATTTACCAATCTCGGTGGGACCGAATCAACAAACTCAGTCGGACCGATTCAGTAAACCTAGTGACCGTTAGTGATTTCGGTGGGACCGACATGCAACTTGGTGGGACCGATATGGTTAGGGTTAGGGCATAACGTAATCTCGGTGAGACCGATTACACAAACTCGGTGAGACCGATTTTGGTAATTAGCTAACCAGAGAGTTGGTCAGGTAAACTCGGTGGGACCGATTCGCTCTTTTCGGTGAGACCGAAATGTTACGAAAGGGAAACAGAGAGTTTACATTGCAATCTCGGTGGGACCGATCGCTCACTTCGGTTAGACCGAAACGTTACGAAGGGAAACAGAGAGATTACAATCCCATCTCAGTGAAACCGAGATCCCTATCGGTGAGACTGATTTGCCTAGGGTTTGTGGCAGTGGCTATGACATTTGAACTCGGTGGCACCGGATAGAAAGAATTGGTGGGACCGATTTTGACTTTGGGTTTAGGTCATATGTGGATGTGAGAAAGTAGTTGAGGGTTTCTGGAGCATATCACTAAGCACTTGAAGCAAGATGCTCATTAAGCAACACCTCATCCCTCCTTGATAGTATTGGCTTTTCATATAGACTCAATGTGATCTTGTATCACTAAAATGTAAAATGCAGAGTCTTGAGCTTTTGAGCTTGATCCAATCCTTTGTCCTTAATATTTTGAGGGATCCACTTTCATCATCCATGCCATGCCATTCGTTGAGCTTTCTTGAAATATTTGTCTTGGAATAGCATTAGCTCAATGAGCTATATGTTGTTATGAATCACCAAAACCACCTAGGGATAGTTGCACTTTCAATCTCCCCATTTTTGGTAATTGATGACAACAGATAGATCAAAGCTTCGACAAATGATAATAAGATTGAAAAACATCGTCACTTTGAGAAGTATGTGATAAGCAAGAGCTCCCCCTAAATTTGTGCATAGTTTAAGATTTGCTTTGGACTGCAAATGCACAAGGAATTAGGCTCATGGGTTACTCTTCCATGTCACGTACATATTGGTGGAGCGCTCAAAATAATAAAGATTGAATACATGCACTCATCACCAAGCAATGTGAATGATCATATAAGGATAAGTAAGATAATATCATCTAACAAGCATAAGTGTAGCTTATGATCAAACACATGATCATCAATGTCTCACAAATAATAGCATAGTATCTCAAGCAATCAAAAGAAAACAAAGTTCAACCAAGAAGACAAGAGAGAACAAAAGCAAACTCTCTCTCTCTCTCGAAGCCTATGATCTATACATTTTTCTCCCCCTTTGGCAACAAGTTACCAAAAAGTTCCTAGAAAATGCATAGTACTATATCGTCTCTCAGGCTTGGTCTTCAGTTGGTGGTGTAGAGATGGCTCCTTGGACGAAGACTTCAGTTGATGTTGATGGAGCTGAAGGAGTTGGTGCTGGAGCTGGTTGCACTAGAGCTGTAGCTGGTGCAGATGAAGTAACTCTGGTGTCTTACTGGCTCTGCAGCTGATCTCTGAGCTCGAGGCACTCTGGCAAATGCATCTGTAGTTGTCCTGCCCTTCCTCTCATGCATGTCATCCTGTAGCTGCTCCACAACTGACTGAATCTCAGTTACTTTGACATCTAAATCATAGAGATTCTTTCCAGGCTCTCCTGGTTTTGAGTTAGGGTGGTCAACCCTTTCTCAATCCTCAGAGTTGATGCTATCAAGTACCAAGCTGGTTCTGCTTGTTCTTCAAAAAGTACTCAGATGCCTCCTCTTGAGTTGGCATCTTGGCAGCCTTCTCTTCCTTTGCTTTCTCCTTCTTCCCTTGAGCTTGTACTGATGATGGTTCATTCTCATTCATCACAACTTGATTGTCCTCAAAGTCTGGATAGAGAACAAAGTGTTCCTTATCCAACAGATATTTTCCTGTGCCCATCTTTGAGTTAATCAACTCCTGAATTTGTGGGGCATATCCATAACTTCTCTTTTGGTCTGCTGCTGTCCTCTTGATAGTCTCAACCATGAGGCTCATGACCTTGAATTTCTGTGGCACATCAAATATGTGTAGCAAATTAATTGCCTGCCCTCTGATCATGTTGTGGTCACTTGACTTGGGCAAAAGAGTGTGCCTTAGGATCCAGTTGATCATTGGCAGCCCTGACAGAAGAAAATGGACTGACCCAAACTTGAAAGTCTCAAGAGCTTCGTCTGGGATCTCCTTGTACATATGTGACATAGAATTGTGATCCATCTTTTTCTTGGCATAAACGTCCAAGTCATCTTCACTCTCCTTTGGGGCATTGATCAGATTGGCCCATTCCTCAATAGTTGATTGGTATCTCGTACCTTCAGACATCCAAACTATCCTGCCATCTGGATAGAAATGTGCTGTGGAGTAGAATTGCATAATGAGCTCATCATTCCAGTTTGTGAGCTTCTGTCCAACAAAGTCTGCAAGTCCACACGCACTGAAGCTGTCATACACTTCAGGATAATGTTCTTCATTCTCCTTCATGTAGGTCCAGTCGACCCACCTCATATCACACACTATAGGCTTCTTGTCCAACAAGATTGTCTCATAGAAATCCTGCTATTCCTTTGTGTGGAACCTGTAATCAACAGCAGTCCTTCTCCTGGTGGCATATGGATCTGACTCTCTCCATAGCCTCAACCCTGAATCTCTCCTGATTTTCATGTTCTCAGCCACAGGATGAGCATCATTGTGGTCTGGAATCTTGGGATTGAGCTTCCTCAGGACTTGTACTTCATCATACTCAGCAGCAACTTCAGGCACTGGGGCCTTGTTCTTCTCAGCAGCTGGTATACTCCTGGTATTCCTCTTTGGTGCATCCTTGGGCTTGGAGGCAGCTTTGGGTGCTTCTTTGGGCTTTGATGTTGGAGCCCCTGACCTTATAGCATCACCCATCAGCTTTTGTGCCTTGGGTGCTGGTGCAGCAACCTCTCCTTCCTCTTCTTCAGAGTCTCTCCTCATAGAGGGATTGCCAAGAACTTTGGCAGTAGTGGTTCTGACTCTCTTTTTCTTTTTATCTTGACCAGCAGCTTCATCTTCTGACTCAATAGTAAACTTCATGGTTTCTCCAGTGGCAACCTTCCTGGGTTTGGAAGTGGGAACCCTTGTTGCAGGTGCCTTCTTCTACACTACTAGCTTAGTGGTTGCAGCTGAACCATATTCTTTCTTGACCACCTTCTTCTTGGAAGTGGCCTCATCTTCAGCTGCCACATAATCCCCATCCTTAGAGTCTGAGGTTCTCTTCCTTCTGGCTCTTATGGCTGCTTTAGGCAAATTGCTAGGAGTGCTTCTGCTGCCATCATCTGAGGAACTAGAGGGACTAGTGCCCTCACTCATGTGAATCTGCTCTGCTTCCCTGTTCTCGCTGTCACTTTGGTCTGACATGTTGAATACATTGACTGCTGACCCTGTGAATAGTTATAGATGAGATAGAGTGGATGAGCATCACAAAATGCAGAGATTTTTGCAAAAGAATGATTCAAAAACTTAGTTTTAGTTTTCCACAGAAAGCATTTCGGATCAATCGATTTTCAAACTCGGTGATACCGAAGCAGTTTTGGAACCTAAACTAGTGAACTCGGTCAGACCGAGTCACAGTTCGGTGGCACCGAGACTGCTAGGGTTTCACAAAGTTCTACAATCGGTCACACCGATTAGCAATTCTCGGTCAGACCGAGAGTTACTGGTTTAATGGCGTTAGCCGAATCGGTGGGACCGAGTTTTTCAACTCGGTGGGTCCGAGATGGTTTCGGAAGAAACCTAACCCTAAATTTTCAAATCGCATCTATTCTAAGGATTGTTTTGACTGGATAGAGGTGTTTCAATCGAGGCAAGAATCATACTGAACACAATGTGCTAAGAATCAGACGAGGATAGCACTGTGATCGAGTTCATACCCTTGTTCGGCGATGGACTCGCTACGGCGGCAACGGGGGAGATGAAATCCGTTGACGGCGACGGAGACCAGCGACAGGAGGCGGCTGGCGACGAAGTCGACGATTCGGAGACCTAGAAGGCAGAGCGAGCTATGCGCGGGCGAAGAGGTTTGGAGAAAGTTTTCCAAATTTTTGCCCGTGTGAATATATAGCCCGACACTGTCGGTGTGACCGAGTGGAACGACTCGGTGGCACCGAGATGCATAACTGTTGACAGTTACAGCAACTCGGTGTGACCGAAAAGTTCAAATCGGTTGCACCGAGATTGAAAACCTAGATCGACTTAGTGATCTCGGTATGACCGAAATGGAAGAATCGGTCAGACCGAAAAGCATAAAGAAGTTTTGGAAGTTTAAGTCTATGGCGAATCGGGGACTCCGAGTGCTCCTCACACAAAGTGGTTCGAATCTGACTTGATCAAATTTTGGGATGTAGCATGAATAGAGTTTGAGACGAGAAAAGCATAGATAGCTAGAGATGGTTCTTAGGCATTCTTGTCCATCCACTTGGCCAAGGAAAAAGAAACCAATCAATCAAAACAACAAGTGGATGTCCTCGAATGAGTAAAATATGCAACCAACATGATCACACAATAAAATGGCAAATGAAATATGTGGCAAAGCATGCACAACCAATTCTAGCGTCTATCAAACAATTGGCAATGACTAGGTCATCTATATATGAGTATATTGACTTAGGAGTCAAATGAGAACATTTGATCATAGGTCATACTCATCGTTTAAGCTCAAGTGGGGTTACCACTTTTACATAATGCATTGATGTGTTCACATCATTAGAATTGCTTTGACTCAATTCTTAGAGTTAAGCCCCCCCTAGATGTGAGATCCCCCCTTAGAGGGATGAACTAACCTTGGGTTTTGTCGATGATGACTTCATGTAGGTGTCGAAGATGTGGATGCTCAACATTGATGTAGATCATTTGGAGCAATCCTTTGGAGTGAGTTGCACTTTCAATACCTACATGGGTTAGTCCCACAAGGAACAAACAAGAATATCCATAGACATAGAGTGATGCACACACAAATGATGTCCATGAAAACATTAGGTTACCTTGTCCCTTGCCTTACCAACATGAGGGTTTGTGACTCCTTGAACTAGTGCAAGATATGGAAGTTGATTGCACTTGTCCTTGCCATAATGATATGAGTGAAGAATGTTGGCGGAGACACCCTCAAGAACACTCTAGTTCTTCTTCTTCGGGATCCACATCATGTTGATGGGAATCCTTGGAGTTGTAGTTGTACTTGATGAAGTAGAACTTGACGTAGTCTTGGGAACCCACTTGACCAAGGCCTTAGGTGCTTCTTCGAATGCATCAATCTCCTCTTGAAGCTTGTCCTTGCCTTTGTTCTTGTGGTCTTGTGGTGGAAGATCATCTTGTGCTTGTGTTCCCATGAAGGAAGTAGGATCATACTTCTCTTGTTGAGGAACAAACTTCGTCTTGGGGTATTGATCTTCTTCCCACTCAACTCCATTGGCATTGAACTTTTGTTCAAAACCAACACCTTGATTCTTCCGGTGCCTTCCTTGCTTGCGTACAATTTCCTCGAATTTCTTACTCCCGGCAAGGCTCTTGTATACACCTTTCTCTATAATTCCCTTCAATAAGCTATTTTCTTGCTCAAGTGTAACTTGGCTAAGAGAATCATTAGTGGAATCAAGAGAACTAATAGAAGCATCAATATTGGATTTAGCATTATTATTGTTACTACTAGAGGAAGAATCTTTCTTGTTCTTGTTACTAGACTTGACTTGAGGCATGTAAGTAGATAAGAGTAAACGCTTGGCAATGTAAGAAGAACTTTTCTTACGGAGATCATCATTGATTGCCTTTAAGAACTCATGCTCTTGCTCAAGATTGATCTTTTCAAAGCATAACTTCTCATGAGCCCTTAAAAGTTCTCGATGATCTTCGAAGATAGTTTCATGAGCTAAATTAAGAGTGTTTAGTTCTTTAGTTAGAAGCTCAATCTTCTCCTTATCATTGTCATTCATTTTATCTTGATTAGCATGATTAGTTGACGTTTCATCATAGTATTCATTACTAGAGTTGTCAATAAGTAAATCATCATCACCTAACAAGTCATCTTCATCACTATTAAAATCAACATACTCGGGGTGTGTTACCTTAGGACCTTTGGCCATGAAGCATCTTCCAATTCCTTCATTTGGTGAATCAAATATGTCGTAGGAGTTGGTTGACATAAGTGCTAGACCAGCAACACCTTCATATTGAGTATATTCGGAGTCAAAGTGATAGCTTCTCTCGGAGTAATTGTCGGAGTCGGAGCCGGATACCCATTCACCAACATGAGCTTGATGTCTTCGTTTTTTGTAGCTCTTTGATGACTTCTCCTTCCTTTCTGAATCCTTGCTTCTCCGTGGGGGTCTTCGTTCATAACGATCATCTCTACTCCTTCTCTCTCTTGGTGGTGATTCTTCTCTTCTACTTCTTCTTTTTGGAGAATATTCTCTTATTTTGTAGGGTGCCGTACACTCATTGGAATAGTGTCCGGGTCTCCCACAATTGTAGCAATTTCTCTCTCGACTAGAAGATCTTTTGTCATTGTAGGACCTTAACTTAGAGCTTCTTTCTTTGCTTCTACTCTTGTAGAATTTGTTGAAGTTCTTCACCATTAAGCTCAATTCTTCATTGAAGGTTTGTTTCTCACTTGATGATGTGGGGGCTTCACATGAGGCTTTGTAAGCACCACTTGACTTGTTGTGAAGTTCCTCCTTATCCTTGAGTGACATCTCATGAGCAACAATTCTTCCAATGACTTCCGTTGGCTTGAGTTCTTTGTAATTTGGCATCAATTGGATCAATGTGCACACGGTATCATATTTTCCATCCAATGCTCTTAGGATCTTCTTGATGATGAATCCGTCGGTCATCTCTTCACTTCCTAAGCCGGCAATCTCATTTGTGATAAGAGCAAGCCTAGAGTACATTTCAGCGACACCTTCACCATCCTTCATTTTGAACTTGTCAAGCTGACTTTGGAGCACATCCAACTTGGATTCCTTGATGGAGTCGGTACCTTCATGCATATTAATCAAAGTATCCCAAATTTCCTTTGCATTCTCAAGACAGCTGATTTTGTTGAATTCTTCGGGGCACAAGCCATTGAAGAGGATATCACAAGCTTGAGCGTTGTATTGCAGCATCTTCAATTCATCCGCGCTAGCTTCACGGTTTGGTTCTCTCCCATCAAAGAATTCACCTTGCAAGCCAATACACACAATAGCCCAAACGGCAGGGTTATGTCCGAGAATATGCATTTTCATCTTATGCTTCCAACTAGCAAAATTAGTGCCATCAAAGTAAGGACCTCTACGGTGATAATTTCCCTCGCTAGACGCCATACTCTCCTAGGTTGTGAAACCAAGGCTATGACCACCAAAAGCTATGGAAATCAAAGCAAATGGAGACCAAATCTCTGATACCACTTGTAGGACCTTGAAGTATGTCTAGAGGGGGGTGATTAGACTACTTGACCAATTAAAAACTTAACCTTTCCCCAATTTTAGACTTCGGCAGATTTTAGCGATCTTTGCACAAGTCAAGCAATCTTCACACAACTCAAGCAAGCATGCAAAGAGTATATAAGCAGCTGGATTTAAAGCATGCAACTTGCAAGAATGTAAAGGGAAGGGTTTGGAGGATTCAAACGGAATTGGAGACACGGATGTTTTTGTGGTGGTTTCGATAGGTGGTGCTATCGTACATCCACGTTGATGGAGACTTCAACCCCGAAGGGTAACGGTTGCACGAGTCCACGGAGGGCTACACCCACGAAGGGTCCACGAAGAAGCAACCTTGTCTATCCCACCATGGCCGTCGCCCACGAAGGACTTGCCTCACTAGCGGTAGATCTTCACGAAGTTGGCGATCTCCTTGCCCTTACAAACTCCTTGGTTCAACTCCACAATCTTGTCGGAGGCTCCCAAGTGACACCTAGCCAATCTAGGAGGCACCACTCTCCAAGAAGTAACAAATGGTGCGTTGATGATGAACTCCTTGCTCTTGTGCTTCAAATGATAGTCTCCCCAACACTCAACTCTCTCTCATAGGATTTGGATCTGGTGGAAAGAAGATTTGAGTGGAAAGCAACTTAGGGAAGGCTAGAGATCAAGATTCATATGATAGGAATGGAATATCTTGGCCTCAACAAATGAGTAGGTGGTTCTCTCTCAGAACTGGTAAGTTGGAAGTGTAGGTTTGTTCTGATGGCTCTCTCCACGAATGAAGAGGAGGTGGAGGGGTATATATAGCCTCCACACAAAATCTAACCGTTACACACAATTTACCAATCTCGGTGGGACCGAATCAACAAACTCGGTCGGACCGATTCAGTAAACCTAGTGACCGTTAGTGATTTCGGTGGGACCGACATGCAACTCGGTGGGACCGATATGGTTAGGGTTAGGGCATAACGTAATCTCGGTGAGACCGATTACACAAACTCGGTGAGACCGATTTTGGTAATTAGCTAACCAGAGAGTTGGTCAAGTAAACTCGGTGGGACGGATTCGCTCTTTTCGGTGAGACCAAAATGTTACGAAAGGGAAACAGAGAGTTTACATTGCAATCTCGGTGGGACCGATCACTCACTTCGGTTAGACCGAAACGTTACGAAGGGAAATAGAGATATTACAACCCCATCTCGGTGAGACCGAGATCCCTATCGGTGAGACTGATTTGCCTAGGGTTTGTGGCAGTGGCTATGACATTTGAACTCGGTGGCGCCGGATAGAAAGAATCGGTGGGACCGATTTTGAATGTGGGTTTAGGTCATATGTGGATGTGAGAAAGTAGTTGAGGGTTTCTGGATCATATCACTAAGCACTTGAAGCAAGAGGCTCATTAAGCAACACCTCATCCCTCCTTGATAGTATTGGCTTTTCCTATAGACTCAATGTGATCTTGGATCACTCTAATGTAAAATGCAGAGTATTGAGCTTTTGAGCTTGAGCCAATCCTTTGTCCTTAATATTTTGAGGGATCCACTTTCATCATCCATGCCATGCCATTCGTTGAGCTTTCCTGAAATATTTGTCTTGGAATAGCATTAGCTCAATGATCTATATGTTGTTATGAATTACCAAAACCACCTAGGGATAGTTGCACTTTCACCGTCACCAGGACCCTCATCGATGGCGGAGCTGGCCTCAACGTGCTCTCTGTGGAGGCCTTTAGCCTCCTCCACATGCCACTATAGCGGCTTCAGCCCAGCAGGCCTTTCTCGGGTGTCGGAGTCGGTTCCACCGCCTCCTTGGGGCAGATTCACCTCCCGGTGACCTTCGGCACCTACGACAACTTCTGCACAGAGCTGATCGACTTCACATCACCCCCATCGGCCTCCCCTACAACGCCATCCTCGGCTACCCTGCCTTGGCCCGGTTCATGGCAGCGACTCACCCGGCGTACAACCTCATGAAGATGCCCGGGAGTAGTGGCGTCCTCACCGTGTCAGGAGACACAAGAGATGCACTGCAGGCGCTCAAGCTCGCTTTCAAGATAGCCGCGGTGGCGTAGCCCGCCAGCACCGACGCCCTTGAGCCAAAGGGGGCTGCGCCAGCCAAGAAGAAGCAGCTATTCACCCAAGACAAGGTGGAAACAAAGCAGGTACCAGTCGACAAGGACGGGTCCACTAATGCCACCTTCACCATAGGCGCCAACCTCGAACCCGAGCAGGAGGAGGCCTTGGTGAAGTTCCTGCGCGTGAACAAGAAGGTGTTTGCGTGGGAATCTGATCAGCTAGCAGGGGCCCCGAGGGGTGTGATTCAGCATCACCTCGATGTGTGCCCCAACGTACGCCCCGTGAAGCAGAAGGCAAGGCGGCAGTCCACTGAGAAACAAGCTTTCATCGTCCAAGAGACCCGCAGGCTGGAGGCGGCAGGGGTTATTCGCGAGGTCCGCTACCCAAATTGGTTGGCTAACCCAGTGGTCGTGCCGAAAAAGGGAGGAAAGGAACACATTTGTGTCGACTTCACCAACCTCAACAAGGCCTGCCCATAGGATCCATTTCCGCTTCCTCGCATCGACCAGATCGTCGACTCCACCGCTGAGTGTGACCTATTGTGCTTCCTGGATGCCTTCTCGGGCTATCACCAGATCAAGATGGCGGTAGAAGACGTGCAAAAAATGGCTTTCCTGACCCCGTGTGGAGTGTACTGCTATACATGCATGCCATTTGGGTTGCGCAACGCAGGCGCGACCTTTCAGCGGCTGATGCACATCGCCTTGGGCCGGCAGCTCGGGAGGAATGCTGAGGCTTACATCGATGACATTGTGGTGAAGTCTCGGGAGGCAAAAACCCTGATACATGACTTGGAAGAAACCTTCACGAGCCTCAATGAGGTGGACTTGCGGCTCAATCCGGATAAGTGTGTGTTTGGAGTCCCCTCGGGCAAGCTCCTGGGCTTCCTTGTATCCCACAGGGGCATCGAGGCCAACCTGGAGAAGGTCAAAGCAGTCGAAGACATGAGCTTGCCAAAGACCCTCAGAGAAATGCAGAAGCTCACCGGGCATGTGACCGCGCTAGGACGCTTCATCTCCAAGCTGGGGGAACGAGCACTGCCCTTCTTCAAGCTGATGAAGAAGAAGGGCCCCTTTGAATGGACTGAAGAGGCCGACAAGGCGTTCCAGGATCTCAAGAGGTACCTAACCAGCCCTCCGGTGATGGTAGCTCCGCGTCCTCGGGAGCCCTTGGTGCTCTACCTTGCAGCCACCCCCTACCCCGCCAGCGCAGCCCTGGTGGCGGTTAGGGAAGAGCGTCGGACCAAGGCCGCATCAACCGTCCGGGTCGAAGCAAAGCGAAGCCAAGAAGGCCTCGCGGAGACCGCGACCGCAGCCAAAAATGATCAGCTGCAGTAGGGGAGCACCCCCGGAGCAGAAGAGGCCCCTCCAAGCGACCAGGCGCTGGGGGCTCCATCGTCTCAAGAGGCGCCCCAACCTCCGGAGGACGCAAGTAGCGCCAACACTCTCAACCTCGTCGAGCACCCCGTGTACTTCGTCAGCACGGTGCTACGGGACGCAAGGGCGCGGTACCCCATGCCTCAAAAAGTCCTCCTCACGCTATTGGTAGCCTCACGCAAGCTGCGGCACTACTTCCAAGGCCATCCCATCAAGGTCGTCTCAGCATACCCCTTGGAAAGGGTACTCAGGAGCCCCAACTCAGCTGGAAGAGTCACTGAGTGGAACATCAAACTGCAAGCATTTCAGCTAGAATTCAGCATGACCAAAGTCATCAAGGGAGCCGCACTTGCAGATTTCGTGGCAGAATGGGCAGAGGCGCCAGGCCTCGAGGCTGGCGAGGACCGATCACTTTCCCCGGGAAGCGAGGCACCGGACGGTTGGGTCATGTACTTCGATGGGGCGTTCTCCCGACATGGCGGAGGGGCCGGCACAGTGCTCGTATCTCCCACTCAAGACAAGCTCTACTACGCCGTGCAACTCTGTTTCCAGCCCGGAGAAAAGGTCTCCAACAACATAGCAGAGTACGAAGGCCTGATAGCAGGCCTGAAAGCCACAGTCGCCTTGGGGGTAAAGCGCCTCATCATCAAGGGCGATTCACAACTGCTCGTGAACTTCTCCAACAAGATATACGAGCCGAAGGACGAGCATGGAAGCCTACCTTGCGGAGGTTCGCAGGATGGAGAAACAGTTCTAGGGGTTGGAGTTGCAGCATGTGCCTCGCGGCACCAATCAAGAGGCTGATGACATCGCCAAGAGGGCATCCAGGCGGCTGCCTCAGGAGACTGGCGTCTTCGAGGAGCGACTCCTCAAGCCCTCGACGACACCATCACTATCAAGCACGGCGCAGCCTCGGGAAGAGCTCCCTCAGCCGCCTGCCTTGGGATCCCCGGTCTGCGGCCCGGCCTTAGGGGCACACCTGCTCCTGGCGTTGGAGCCTTAGGAAGGATGCTGGATCGCAGAGCTCAGGAACTACTTAACGCAAGGGACCCTGCTGGAGAAGGAGGAGGAAGCGGAGCATGTGGCGCGGCAGGCCACGGCCTACTGCATCAAGGATGGAGAGCTCTACCGGAGGCGACCAAATGACGTGTCCCTACGTTGCATTTCTAGAGAGCAAGGGAAGGAGCTGCTAGCAGACATACACGGTGGAGACTGTGGGCATCACTCATCATCACGGACCCTCGTTGGCAAGGTGTTCCGCAGCGGGTTCTATTGTCCCACAGCACTCAGTGACGCCGTTGAGCTGGTGAAGGCTTGTGAGGCCTGCCAATTCCACGCCAAGCAGATCCATCAGCTGGCGGGGGGTCTGCAGACTATACCGCACTCATGGCCGTTCGCAGTTTGGGGACTGGACATTTTGCGCCCGTTCCCTCGGGCGCCAGGGGGCTATCGCTACCTCTACGTTGTTGTGGACAAGTTCACCAAGTGGGCCGAGGTGGAAGCCGACCGCACCATCCCAGCGGGCTCTGCAGTCAAGTTCATCAAGGGCCTCGTGAGCCGATTTGGGGTGCCTAACCGCATCATCACTGAGAACGGTTCGCAATTCACCAGTGACCTCTTCAAAATGTACTATGCTAACCTTGGAACGCAGATATGCTACGCTTTGGTAGCACACCCCCGGAGCAACGGCCAGGCTGAGCGAGCCAATGCGGAGGTCCTGAGGGGCCTCAAAACCAAGAACTTCAAGAAGAAGCTGGAGGCCTGCGGCAGGGGCTGGTACGACGAGCTCCAGTCTGTGCTGTGGTCTATCCGCATGACCGCGGCCAAGCCGACTGGCGAGACCCCGTTCTTCCTCGTCTATGGGGCTGAGGCCGTCCTCCATCACGAGGTCAGGCGTCGTTCCGCGCGGGTCCTGGCGTTCGACGAGACGCAGCAGGACGCCATGCGGGGGACAGATCTCGTGCTGGGGGAGGAACGCCGTCGAGAGGCTGAGCTGCGAGCGGCAAGGTATCAACAGGCGCTGCGACGATACCACTGCTGCAACATCCGCCCTAGAACTCTTGAGGTAGGGGACCTCGTGCTCACACGGGTCCTCTCCAGGGAAGGCTTGCACAAGCTCTCTCCCATGTGGGAGGGCCCGTTCAAGGTTGTTCATGTTTCCAGGCCCGGCTCCGCGTGCTTGGAGACCCAGGAGGGGGTACCCATCCAGAACGCATGGAACATTCAACATCTCCGAAGATTCTACCCCTGAGCGAGGCCCAGTGCCTATGGAAAAGGCCCGGTGCCTGTGAAGAAGGCCAACGCCTGTGAAGCTACCGCATTTTGGGGAAGGCCCGGTGCCTGTGAAGAAGGCCAATGCATGTGAAGCTACCGCATTTTGGAAAAGGCCCGGTGCCTGTGAAGAAGGCCAATGCCTGTGAAGCTCGCTGCCCGTGACACTCTCACGTAATAATGAGTGGGGCTGTACACGCCCCGGAGTCTCCGGAGTGCCGCCCTCGGGCCTCGGGGGCTCCCGCCCACACCCAGTGGCAGCACTTAGCTCCGCGCTGGTGAGAAGACGTCGAAGACTAGATTAGGTGTCGGATGCGGCTTTTTCATTTGCTTTTTGCAGTTGGCTTGTTCTTTCCTATTTGAAGTTTTAGTTAAAGGTGTCACCGCCTCTGGCTTGTGACCCTCTGTCTTTTTCACTCACTTGCCTCGGTTTTCCCTCGCGCAAGTCTCACGAGGGAGGTACGGGGGCACCCTCGCGAGTGTTTTCTGCCCCGGTCGTTTGAAGCTTTCCTATCCAAGTCCGCTGAGGGAGCACCCCTCCCAGTCCTTGCCCCACGGGCATCGCGACGCGAGCACAGGACCTGGGTCGGTCGCCCCCACAACCAAAACTGGAAGCCACCCCTCTTGACTAATCCTTGCAGGACATGAAGCGCACGGCGAGGCCTCGGCCTCGGGAGGCGAAGACCACGACAAGCCTCCCCGAGTTAAGTAACTCCCGCACACGGGCACACGGCACGGAAACATAGCACAGAAATAGCGGAAACATCACAATAATTAATGGTAACAGTTCAACACGCCCCCATGGGGCCCTACACTACTTCCTCTTTTGCGCAGGAAAGGAAGAAAGGCAAAACAGGCATGACTTGCTCAGCACCAGCTCGCGGCAAGGGCTCATACTGCCTCCGGAGCTCAGTCAGATTCCCCCCTCTCACTTCACCGGGGCGTGACGGTGGACTAACCCGCTACCTTCCCCCAGGCAGGAGTGATGGCGCGGGGGCTGGTCGCGACCCCCACTGGAGGAGCTGCTGTCTGAAGGAGAGTCGCCGAAGCTTGGCGAGCCCCGAGCGCCGCTGCCCATGCGCTTGCCGCCATCTTCGTCCTGATCAACGCCGGGGCTGGGCACCCGGCCGCGGTCATCGTCTTCGCGGCAGCATCCAGCGCGGCGACTGTTTTCCCCAAACACCCTCACGTAGAGGGTGGCGTCGTCATCGAACTTGAAGTGTAGGGTGCACCGCCGGCTCAGGCCACGCGCATGGGCAAAAGTTTGCCAGCCGCGGGTCAGGGCCAAACCCCCGGCGGCGGAGACCTCCAGCGAAGCCCAGGAGGCCCTGCTGCAGGAGCTGTCCACCTGAAGCCAGAGGCCACCCGGAGCACCAGCCGGAAGTTCACCTATAAAGAAGAGAGGAAGCTGGAGCCATGTGCTGGTCGGGTCCGCCGACCACACGACGAACTCCGGCAGCACCTCCGCCGAGCGGAATCACGGCCTGGGGGTCGCACAGCCACGACGTGCCTCCCATCGACGACCGGGCGCTCATCGCCACACAGTAAGCCGCCTCCGTGACCACGGGAAGCCACCACGGGGGATGCAGGATGCTTGCGGGGGCGGCCCCGACCGCGCTTGGTCGGAGGAGAGTCAGGCCCTTCCTGACGAGCCTTTCCCTTCTCCGCAGCCGAGAACCTCTTCGGCGGAGCCATGGGGATGGCAAGCAGCCGGGATGAAGAAGAAGAGGAGTAGCAGGAAGGGATGGACTAGAAGGGCTCGCGCCTTTCCATATTTATAGCCGGAGGAGGCCAACCGTCGGCCTCCATGATCGCAGGTAATCATGACCCATTTTTGCATGCAGGGACTTGTCAAGTCGTGCGGTTGCTGAGGCGTCGTGGGGAAGCGGAGACGCCCACGTCCAATCAACCGCCATGCGGCGCCCAAGGCCGCATGCTCTTGGGGCCCATGGCGCGTCGCACTTGCCCCTTCGCTTCTCTGCTAAGCCAAGTCCGGGCGCGCCTTGGTCCCGGGGGCTACTGTCGGCGTTCTGGGAACGGGGGTCCCCAGACTTGCGTGCCTATGGCCTGTGGCGTGGCTCAAGCGGGGGCCCAGTGCAGCCCAGCTTCATCAGCTCAAGCTCAAGACCCTCGTGAGGGGCCAAGCCTCGTGGGGCGGACGACGGGAAGCTTCCTCAGGAGCAGCCTCCTCAGGCAGGCTCGCGAGGAGGCGGAGAGATCAAGGCAGGGTACCTCCCGAGGAGCCTGTGACGCAAGCCATGATGATCGAAGACCAGGCGGGTGCTAGGCGGGCGCTGGCCTGTGCAGTGTCCTTGTTTCCCCTTCGATGCAAAGGGGACAAGCACAGGCCAAAGCATCAGGCAAAGGCTACCGTTTCGGTGCAACAAGACCAAGACCAGCAGAGTGGCAGGATGGAGGTCATCGTGGAGCCCAGGACGGCGTCATCGTCAGAGCCTTTGGCAGCCGAAGACCAACTTTAGTCAGGATAAGTGTACCAGATGTTCCCCTTCAAAATGGCCAATTGTTGGCGCCCTTGCCGCTCATTATTTGGGAAGAGGCCCAGGGCCTCGCTCTATAAATAGGACTAGCCACCACATGGTAGAAAATAGGAGGGAACAGATCGAGCAGAGAGAGAGGCGACTGAACTCACCCAAGTAGTTCATCGCACCAGCTCAAGAACAGCCCCTCGCGAGGCTGTTCTCCCTTTGTACTGTTCATCATCAGCCCCTGAGGCAATCCACCACACCACACACTGGAGTAGGGTATTACACCACAATGGTGGCCTGAACCAGTATAAATCTCGTGTCCCTTGTGTGTTCATCCTTCTTGCTTAGATCCTTGCGAGACTTCGACACGTGAGCTGGTAGGGGAAAGATCTTCGTGCGCACCCCAGACTTTGAACCTCAAGGGTCTATCGGAACCCGAAATCCGACACCCTCCTTAGTTTGCTTGATTTGCAAACCAATAAAGAATTTGAGTTCACTCATCATAGACATCTCAAACTTCTCCGACATAAGCTTCCCAAAATTCTCATTAAATTGAGGGTTAGTCAAACCAAATATAATATCATCAACATAAATTTGGCACACAAATAATTCTCCATTAACCCTTTTAGTGAAAAGAGTAGAATCAATTTTTCCAATCTCAAAGCCTTTTTCAATAAGGAACTTGGTCAAGCATTTATAGCATGCTCTAGGAGCTTGTTTAAGACCATAAAGAGCTTTGTGAAGTTTGTAAACATGATTGGGTTTCTTAGGATTAACAAAGCCGGGAGGTTGTTTAACATAAATTTCCTCCTCAATTTCACCATTTAGAAAAGCACTTTTAACGTCCATTTGGTACAAGGTGATATCATGTTGATTAGCATAGGCAAGTAATATGCGGAATGGGCTCAAGTCTAGCAACGGGGGCATATGTCTCACCATAGTCCATACCTTCGACTTGAGTGTATCCTTGGGCGACGAGACGTGCTTTGTTGCGAACTACTTGTCCATCTTCATCTTTCTTGTTGCGAAACACCCATTTGGTATCGATGATGTTGTGGTTGTTGTCGGGCTTCTCGACCATGTCCACACTTGGTTTCTCTCAAAGTTGTGTAGCTCTTCATGCATGGCATTTATCGAATCCGGATCTTCCAATGCTTCTTCAACCTTCATGGGTTCAATGCTAGAGATGAATGAATAATGTTCATAAAAATTAGCCAAACGAGTTTTAGATCGAGTGATTCTCCCGGTTTGGATATCATTGTAGATTTGCTCGACGGGGTGGTCTTTGGTGACTCTTGCTCGAACTCGTGAGAGCTTTTGTTTTGGTAGGGGTGGAATATATCTTATTCATCATCTTGTTCTTCTTCTTGGCCTTCTTCATTGTTGATGTTGTCGTTCTCTTGTCGTGGTGGAGAAGGAGGTTGATGAGGTTCATCTTGGTGTACTTCCTTGTTTCCTTCATCTTGGTGTGTCCCACTTGTGGATGCTTCCATATCAACTCTTGGTTCACTGATACGTCTCCAACGTATCTATAATTTTTTATTGTTCCATGCTATTATATTAACCGTTTTGGATGTTTATGGGCTTTACTTTACACTTTTATATTATTTTTGGGACTAACCTGCTAACCGGAGGCCCAGCCCGAATTGCTATTTTTTTTCCTATTTAGTGTTTGGAAGAAACGGAATATCAAACAGAGTCCAAACAGAATGAAACCTTCGGGAGCGATCTTTTTGGAACAAACGTGATCCAGGGGACTTGGAGTGGATGTCAAGCAACAGAGGAGGCGGCCACGAGGGTGCCCGGCGCTCCCCCTACAGGTGGGAGCGCCCCCACCCTCGTGGGCCCCTCGAGCATCCACCGACCTACTTCTTCCTCCTATATATACCCACGTACCCTGAAACCATTAGGAGCACAATGAAAAACTATTTCCAACGCCGTAACCTTTTGTATCCGTGAGATCCCATCTTGGAGCCTTTGTCGGCGCTCCGCTGGAGGGGGAATCGACCACGGAGGGCCTCTACATCATCTCGAAGGCCCTTCCGATGAGTTGTGAGTAGTTTACCACAGACCTTTCGGTCCATAGTTATTAGCTAGATGGCTTCTTCTCTCTCTTTGAATCTCAATACAAAGTTCTCCTTGATCTTCTTGGAGATCTATTCGATGTAATTCTTTTTGCAGTGTGTTTGTCGATATCCGATGAATTGTGGGTTTATGATCAAGTTTATCTATGAGAAATATTTGAATATCCTCTGGATTCTTTTGTGTGTGATTAAGTTATCTTTGCAAGTCTCTTCGAATTATCAGTTTGGTTTGGCCTACTAGATTGATCTTTCTTGCAATGGGAGAAGTGCTTAGCTTTGGGTTCAATCTTGTGGTGTCCTTTCCCAGTGACAGAAGGGGCAGCAAGGCACGTATTGTATTGTTGCCATCGAGGATAAAAAGATGGGGTTTATATCATATTACATGAGTTTATCCCTCTACATCATGTCATCTTTCTTAATGCGTTACTCTGTTCTTTATGAACTTAATACTCTAGATGCATACTGGATAGCGGTCGATGTGTGGAGTAATAGTAGTAGATGCAGAATCGTTTCGATCTACTTGTCACGGACGTGATGCCTATATACATGATCATACCTAGACAATTTCATAATTATTCTCTTTTCTATCAATTGCTCGACAGTAATTCGTTCACCCACCGTAATACTTATGCTATCTTGAGAGAAGCCACTAGTGAAACCTATGGCCCCCGGGTCTATCTTTTATCATATAAGCTTTCAATCTACTTTTATTTGCATCTTTACTTTTCCAATATATATCATAAAAATACCAAAAATATATTTATCTTATCATAGTATCTCTATCAGATCTCACTTTCACAAGTGGTCGTGAAGGGATTGACAACCCCTTTATTGCGTTGGTTGCGAGTTCTTGTTTGTTTGTTGTAGGTGCGTGAGACTTCTGAGGAGCGTCCTACTGGATTGATACCTTGGTTCTCAAAAACTGAGGAAAATACTCATGCTACTTTGCTGCATCACCCTTTCCTCTTCAAGGAAAACCAACGCAAGCTCATGACGTAGCAAGAAGGATTTCTGGCGCCGTTGCCGGGGAGGTCTTCGCTCAAGGCAAGACATACCAAGTACCCATCACAAACTCATCTCCCTCGCATTACATTATTTTCCATTTTCCTCTCGTTTTCCTCTCCCCCACTTCACCCTTGCCGTTTTATTCGCCCTCTCTTTCCCAATCTCCTCTCTCTTCCGCTCGCCTTTTATTTGCTCCTTGTCATGGCCAGCTCGGTCTTTATCCCTTCGTATCCCGACTTTGAAGTCCTTCACTTTAAGCAAAGACAAGGAGAAAATTTAAAAGATGCTTGGTTTAGGATGCTAGAATCTTATCGTAGTTGCAGTATAGAAGGAGATTTCAAGATTTTACTTCGCAATTTTTACGTTGGGTTAACCTTATCCCATAGACAACTCCTTGATTTTGCCGCCAAAGGGAGTTTCATCGAAATTGATCCTAGTTTCGCTTATAAAATTATAGAGGGGATAGTAGGAGTACTTCCCCTACAAAAAGGATCACCCTTTACTCATGAAGGAACCCAAATTCTAGAGAAATTATGTGAATTGCAAAATTTTGTTGAACCTCTTAAAAATATTGGTGGGAATATCAACCGCACGAATAATTTGATTACACTTTGTAATAAGCGGTTGGATGCTTTAGATCAAAAGATCTCCGAGCATGAAGGGAAACGGAAGGAGCCTCCCGGTTCCGAGCATAACTCCATTAGAAAATTGAATGCCAAAGATGGCACTACTTAGATCTATCCTTGCTTTTATGCCTAGCTTGGGGCGTTAAACAATAGCGCTAGTTGGGAGGCAACCCAATTTTATTTTAGTTTTTTTTCTTTTTGCTTCTGTTTACTAATAAAATTTTCATCTACCTTCTGTTTAGATGTCCTTTCATGTTTTAATTAGTGTTTGTGCCAAGTAGAACCTATAGGATAACCTATGGTGATAGTTAATTTGATTCTGCTGAAAAACAGAAACTTTGCACGCACGAAAATAATTTTAGTAATTCACAGAAACGTGATTTTGTGTTGATTCTTTTTGATGTAGATTCGATATACAAATTTCCCATGACTTCCTATTTTGGTAGGATTTTTAGAGTTACATAAGTATTCTGGAGTTACAGATTGCTACAGACTGTTCTGTTTTTGACAGATTCTGTTTTTCGTGTGTTGTTTGCTTATTTTGATGCATCTATGGCTAGTATTAAGTGGTATGAACCATAGAGAAGTTGGAATACAGTAGGTTTAACGCCAATATAAATAAATAATGAGTTCATTACAGTACCTTATGTGGTGGTTTTTCTTTCTTGCACTAACGGAGCTTATGAGATTTCCTGTTGAGTTTTATGTTGTGAAGTTTTCAAGTTTTGGGTAAAGATTTGATGGATTATGGAATAAGGAGTGGCAAGAGCCTAAGCTTGGGGATGCCCATGGCACCCCAAGATATTCAAGGATAACCAAAAGCCTAATCTTGCGGATGCCCCGGAAGGCATCCCCTCTTTCGTCCTCGTCTATTGGTAACTTTACTTGGAGCTATATTTTTATTCGCCACATGATATCTGTTTTGCTTGGAGCGTCATGTATGATAGGAGTCTTTGATTTTTAGATTACCACAATCATCCTTGCTGTACACACCTTTTGGGATAAGCCCACTTGATTAGAATTTGTTAGAATACTCTATGTGCTTCACTTATATCTTTTGAGCTAGTTAGTTTGCTCTATGAGCTTCACTTATATTTTTTAGAGCACGACGGTGGCTTAATTTTGAAGAAATTGGTGATCTCTCATGCTTCACTTATATTAGTTTGAGAGTCTTTTAGAACAGCATGGTATTTGCTATGGTTATAAAATTGGTCCTAGAATGATGGGCATCCAAGTTGGGTATAATAAAAACTATCATAGGAAGTGAATTGGATGCTATGATCAATTTGGTGCTTGATAATTGTTTTAAGATATAAAGGTGGTAATGTTAGAGTCATGCTAGTTGGGTAATTATGAAATTGAGAAATACTTGTGTTGAAGTTGGCAAGTCCTGTAGCATGCACATATGGTAAAACTTGTGTGACAAATTTGTTGCATGGGGTGCTCTTTTAATTGTCTTCCTTATGAGTGGAGGTCGGGATCGCGTGATGGTTAACTCCTACCAACTCTTCCCCTAGGAGCATGCGTAGTAGTACTTTGCTTCGAGGGCAAGTAGACTTTTCCAATAAGTATATGAGTTCTTTATGACTAATGTGAGTCCATGGATATACGCACACTCACCCTTCCATCATTGCTAGCCCCCTATTATACCGTGCAACTTTCGCCGGTATTATGCACCCACCATTTACCTTCCTCAAAACAGCCACCATACCTACCTATTATGGCATTTCCGTAGCCATTCCGAGATATATTGCCATGCAACTTTCCACCGTTCCATTTATTATGACACGCTCCATCATTGTCATATTGCTCTTTGCATGATCATGTAGTTGACATCGTATTTGTGGCAAGGCCACCTTCATGATTTTTCATACATGTCACTCTTGATTCATTGCATATCCCGGTACACTGCCGGAGGCATTCATATAGAGTCATATTTTGTTCTAAGTATTGAGTTGTAATTCTTGAGTTGTAAATCAATAAAACTGTGATGATCTTCATTATTAGAGCATTGTCCCAAGTGAGGAAAGGATGATGAAGACTATGATTCCCCCACAAGTCGGGATGAGACTTCAGACTTTAAAAAAAAGAGGCCAAAGAGCCCACCAAATAAAAAAGAGAGGCCAAAGAGCCCACAAAATAAAAAATAAAAAAATTAAAAAAATGAGAGAAAAGAGAGAAGGGACAATGCTACTATACCTTTTCCACACTTGTGCTTCAAAATAGCACCATGATCTTTATGATAGAGAGTCTCCTATGTTGTCACTTTCATATACTAGCGGGTATTTTTCATTATAGAACTTGGCTTGTATATTCCAATGATGGGCTTCCTCAAAATGCCGTAGGTCTTCGTGAGCAAAGTTGGATGCACACCCACTTAGTTTCTTTTGTTGAGCTTTCATATATTTATTGCTCTAGTGCATCCGTTGCATGGCAATCCCTACTCACTCACATTGATATCTATTGATGGGCATCTCCATAGCCCGTTGATAGGCCTAGTTGATGTGAGATTATCTTCTCCCATTTTTGTCTTCACAACCACCACCATATACCACATATAGTGCTATGTCCATGGCTTGCGCTCATGTATTGCTTAAGAGTTGAAAAAGCTGAAGCGCGTTAAAAAGTATGAACCAATTGCTTGGCTGAAACCAGGGTTGTGCACGATGGGAGTATTTTGTGTAATGAAAATGAAGCATGGCATAACTATATGATTTTTTAGGGATAAGCTTTCTTTGGCTATGCTATTTTGATAAGACATGATTATTTGTTAGTTTGCTCCAAATGTCCTATTTTTATGTTTTATAAGCTTTTATCTTGAATCATTTGGATCTGAACATTCATGCCACAATAAATAAAATTACATTGAGAAATATGTTAGGTAGCATTCCACATCAAAATTCCGTTTTTATCATTTACCTACTCGAGGACGAGCAGGAATTAAGCTTGGGGGTGCTTGATACGTCTCCAACGTATCTAGAATTTTTGATTGTTCCATGCTATTATATTACCCGTTTTGGATGTTTATGGGCTTTACTTTACACTTTTATATCATTTTTGGGACTAACCTACTAATCGGAGGCCCAGCCTGTTTTTTTGCCTATTTCAGTGTTTCGAAGAAAAGGAATATCAAACGGAGTCCAAACGGAATGAAACCTTCGGGAGCTATCTTTTTGCAACAAACGTGATCTAGGGGACTTGGAGTGGACGTCAAGCAACAGAGGAGGCGGCCACGAGGGTGCCCGGCGCGGCCCCACCCTCGTGGGCCCCTCGAGCGTCCACCGACCTACTTCTTCCTTCTATATATATCCACGCACCCTAAAACCATCGAGGAGCACCATGGAAAACTATTTCCACCACCGTAACCTTCTGTATCTGTGAGATCCCATCTGGTAGCCTTCGCCGGCGCTCTGTCGGAGGGGGAATCGACCACGGAGGGCCTCTACATCATCTCCAAGGCCCTTCTGATGAGTTGTGAGTAGTTTACCACAGACCTTTGGGTCCATAGTTATTAGCTAGATGGCTTCTTCTCTCTATTTGAATCTCAATACAAAGTTCTCCTCGATCTTCTTGGAGATCTATTCGATGTAATTCTTTTTGCGGTGTGTTTGTTGAGATCCGATGAATTGTGGGTTTATGATCAAGTTTATCTATGAGAAGTATTTGAATCTCCTCTGAATTCTTTTATGTGTGACTAAGTTATCTTTGCAAGTCTCTTCGAATTATCAGTTTGGTTTGTGATAAGTGCATTTCATATATATAATTTGGCACTCAAATTTAGCATCCATCGTGATATATCTATCCATTCTTGCTATGAATTGTGATATATTTGAATGAAAATCATATAAAAGATCATTTACTCGTTACTTGTTTCTTTTGCAGAAAAGTGCGATGAGGCACTATAATCGTCAAGAGTCCATCCATGTGGCTATTGAGAAGAGAGAAGGGCACGAAATAAGTGAAGAAAGGGACATGAGCATCCAGGAAAGAAGAAACCGGGGGCCAAAACTTAAGATGGAGGGTATCTACTTGGGAAGAAAGAAGGAAAGGAGAAGGGCCAAATCAGAAAAGCAGCAGACTAGAGGAGGGGTCAAAATCCCTAGCAGCAGCCCCGATCCCCTTTGGGCCTGGCATCTCCATCTCTCTCCCCCGACTCCTTCTCCACCTCCGGCCGCCACCGCGGCCAGGCCGGCGTGGCGGCGCGCGACCGCGCCAACAGCGCCACCCAACACTTCCACTCCTCCCTCTCTCTCTTGCTGCTCCTCCCTCCTGCTTCGCCCCTACTGCTTCTCTTCCCCACGCCTCTACTGCTGCATCTCCCTTGCCACGTCCCTGGCTCTTCTCCTCTTCCTACTGCTGCTTCTCCCTTCTCCAACCTCCTGCTGCTGCCTCCTTCTCTTGCTCCGCTGCTCCTCCTAATCTTCACTGAACCAGAAAACTGCTGCTGCTCTTCTCCAACTTGCTGCTGCTGCTTCTCTCTCTCTCCGATCTCAAATTTATGTAATCTTGAGAAGTTTATTGTTCAGTACTTTGGAATATTCAGAATTGAGATGTTTAGTGCATGTAATATTCAGATTTGATAAGAGCTTGCAACCTGACAATTGTTCAGTGTCGTACTTGTGAAATATAGTGCATTTTATTATGCGCTCTGACTAGTTAATGTCTAGTTGTTTGGATAATATTTGGTATGTTTGATTTGATCTGTGAATTACTAGTCTGCTAGCATATATGTGTGTTCACCTTGTGTACTAGTCCCCTATACTAGTTAAATTCCCATACTAGTTAACTTTTTGTGTGTTTAATTTTCAGTCTCTGTGATAGCTTCGTCTCAGTGT
Source organism: Triticum dicoccoides (assembly GCF_002162155.2). Lineage (NCBI taxonomy): Eukaryota > Viridiplantae > Streptophyta > Magnoliopsida > Poales > Poaceae > Triticum > Triticum dicoccoides. The sequence continues at coordinate 287,901,015 of NC_041389.1, forward strand.
CAAATATGTTTGTAATGTGACCCATTTCCATTCTGCTTTAGGTGTTCATGTCCTGTTGTTACCGTTGTGTTATTGTTTTAGTTTCTCATGCAAATAAAAAAATAATTCCAAAAAGACAGAGAGTATAATCTGAATCTCCCTTTGCTTCTTTTCATATACTTTGTTGCCAATTTTCCGAAACGATCTTAGATACTTCAGGTTTATTTTCCCAGTAATCGTCACTTAAATTGTCTATCCTAGCTTTAGCCGAGCATCATCGCTGATCGTCTAGTCCCTGTGGAGAACACTACATTCATAGTTTGGGCGTAAAAACCCCACTATACTTTCAATTGACCATTTTGGCTTTGTTGCCAGGGATTAGCATCGGGCGATTGTGTGAGGGTATAGACTAGGTTTTTCTTGTTTTCTTTTTGTGACATCTATATGTGATATATCTCTAACCACTAATCCTTGTTCTAGATCATTTTCTTTCTGTTTTCTTTTCTTTGGGCAGGTTAGAACTATCTTCTCGGTTATGGCGTACTACTCAGATCATCGTGCTTATGCGAGCAACACTACAAACAACACGGAAAGTATTCAAGAACTGATAAGTAAGATTTCCCATATATTAGATGATTTAGCTCGGCAGCGAGAAGTAGTTTTTGAGGATATGCCTAGCTCTTATGATCCTTGTTCTAGAGGCCATCCTTATGTTGCTCCTACTTGCCATATTTGTGGATTTCAGGGCCATTCGCCCGCTGAATGTCAGCGTGGTTACTCTCACACTCCAGATTGTTTTGGCATGAGCTTCGCTCAACAGCATAGCTCATACCAAAACTATTACTCACATGGGTGGCCTGAAAACCCGAATATGTCATATAGGAGCAACAACCCTGAGATCTCATCGTTTGCCTCTAGTTATCCATTGCAGGGATTCAGGTACAATGAGGAGAACCACAACTATGCTCCACAACAGATTTATTCACCTCCTACTCATATACCTCAATACCAGGAGAGGTGTCCAATGGAGTTAAATGGTCCGCCATTTGGTCAACCAACAACTCCAGCACGTTTCGAGCAATCTCATGTGCAAGTGCCCACACAAGATGAATTTGATGATATAGAGAAGCTCACATTGCTTAGTCTCGAGCTCACTTGGAGTGCTGAAGATGATCCAATTAGGCCGGTGATACTAGATGAAATGAAGAAGATCAAGAGTGGGAATGAGCTAGTGGAAGAAGTAAGGAAGATTGAGAAGAACATCAACGCTGGCAGTACTATATCATCACAGCTTGAGTTGAGTGTGGCTGAGATATCCATTGATACATGTGAGGTTCCAACATCCTCACATTTAGCTGAGCAAGATAGCGAGAGCCCAGGGAAGAGATACCTCAGATTGAAGATGTACTCGTAGCCAAGGCACAAGATGATCCAGAGCTCAAATGCCCAAGTGATCAAGTTGAAGATCCAATGTCTATCCCTCCTGAAGAAGTAAAAGAAGCTGCTGTAGATGAAGATGAAGAACCTGAGATTCATTTGCCTATTGTCATACCAGAGCGTGATGTGTCAGGTTTATCTAATCCTCTTAATGACATGTCTTCATATTATTTGTTTGCTACTACCTTGCATTGCATGATGCCATCACTTAAGGTAGATTTGAAAAACTATTTGCTTGGACATGATCATACACACCCTATTAGTGGCATTTCTCATATCTCTGTTCATGATACTTATGTTCCTAATGCTATACCCATGCTTCATGAAACGTGGATTCTAATACTAGCATTGGGCTTACTGATTTGTACCATCCTAAACATGTGCTTTATAGCTATGCTTATGTAATTGGATATTCGATTGATGACTTCGAGGGTATTATCCCTACCACTTGCATTATCTCTTCCGTTGAGTGCTTTTTTAGGTTCTTGCTTGTGCACGAATCACTACATGCTGACCAAGTTCGAGATGACATTCCCTGGGACCCCAGTGGACCCATGGCATGGGGATGAGGAGAAGCAAGGAGCACACATGAAGAGAGAAGCTGGAGCAGGCATGAGGATAGGGAAGCAAAAGGAGAGGAGTCACAATGCACGAGGAAGCAAAGGAGAAGAGTTGCAGTTTAGAGAGTGTCGAGCGAGTGCTACTTCCTACAAAAACCCGGTGAGCTATTTCATGACCCATTCCGAGTATATCATCCATTGATACATGCTGAAATCAAATGTTATTCGGGTTGCTTAAGCCATGCCTTAAATGTTGCCCCACTGAATTTTATTTGACATATGGTGCTTTATGTGAATATGTGAAGTGAGTGTTGAATGCCTTGTAACCTAGTGATCTACACAATGCTTGCTTTGCTGAAATTAGTGAAAGCTATTAGTTTTGAGTGCTCAAATCCCTAGTACACTAGAAAACTTAATCATTTTCTCCTTTTACCTCGATATGCCTAGATCATTAAGTGTCAGATGCTAAGTTTGTGCCTAATGTGTTCCCATTGAGAGCAATCACCTAACCACTATGGATTAGCATGCTATGTTCCCTGGATCGGTAGCATGTGAACCAGACATGGAGAAGTGATGATTCCTATTTTTGTGTTTATGCGTTGTTCATTTAAGATAAGTAATAATGAATAAATAAGTCTGACTACCTACAGTAGCATGTCATGTTCCCGGGATTGGTGGCATGTGAAATCGGGTTAGCTTGGGCAGTAATTAATAGTAAAAAATGTAAGTGTCGAACCAGGTGTATACCATGTTCTCGGGATCGGTGGTATGTTCCCTTGGGGAGACAAACAAAAAAAACTAATAATTGGTCGATCCAGGTGTATACCATGTTCTCGGGATCGGTGGTATGTTCCTTTGGGGAGACAAACAAAAAAACTAATAATTGGTCGATCCAGGTGTATACCATGTTCTCGGGATCGGTGGTATGTTCCTTTGGTGAGATCGATAAAATATTATCATTGCTTTACTTCTGTAAATAAGTGAACTGATCACAAGTTTATGTTCTTTTTTGTGCTCTAGATCATGATCTCTTTAGGAACCTTTGGCACAATCATCATTTGAACTTGTTGATCCACTTTTATCATTGTAAAAGTTTAAAATGATTGAGTCTACTAGTATCCTATTGATTTGTAGCACTCTTGACCATTGATTTGCACTAGCTAAGTCCAAAGCATGCATTGTTTAGAGATCTACTTCACTTGGCATACTCTAGTCGGCTCACTATTCACTATCTTGCTCTTGTCATATGCCTTTACTTGAGGACAAGTAAAGATCTAAGTGTGGGGGAACTTGATAAGTGCATTTCATATATATAATTTGGCACTCAAATTTAGCATCTATCGTGATATATCCATCCATTCTTGCTATGAATTGTGATATATTTGAATGAAAATCATATAAAAGATCATTTACTCGTTACTTGTTTCTTTTGCAGAAAAGTGCGATGAGGCACTATAATCGTCAAGAGTCCATCCATGTGGCTATTGAGAAGAGAGAAGGGCAGGAAAGAAGTGAAGAAAGGGACATGAGCATCAAGGAAAGAAGAAACCGGGGGCCAAAACTTAAGATGGAGGGGATCTACTTGGGAAGAAAGAAGGAAAGGAGAAGGGCCAAATCAGAAAAGTGGCAGACTAGAGGAGGGGTCAAAATCCCTAGCAGCAGCCCCGATCCCCTTTGGGCCTAGCATCTCCATCTCTCTCCCCCGACTCCTTCTCCACCTCCGGCCGCCGCCGCGGCCAGGCCGGCATGGCGGCGCGCGACCGCGCCAACAGCGCCACCCACCACTTCCACTCCTCCCTCTCTCTCTTGCTGCTCCTCCCTCCTGCTTCGCCCCTGCTGCTTCTCTTCCCCACGCCTCTACTGCTGCATCTCCCTTGCCACGTCCCTGGCCCTTCTTCTCTTCCTACTGCTGCTTCTCCCTTCTCCAACCTCCTGCTGCTGCCTCCTTCTCTTGCTCCGCTGCTCCTCCTAATCTTCTCTGAACCAGAAAACTGCTGCTGCTCTTCTCCAACTTGCTGCTGCTGCTGCTTCTCCCTCTCTCCGATCTCAAATTTCTGTAATCTTGAGAAGTTTATTGTTCAGTACTTTGGAATATTCAGAATTGAGATGTTTAGTGCATGTAATATTTAGATTTGATAAGAGCTTGCAACCTGACAATTGTTCAGTGTCGTACTTGTGAAATATAGTGCATTTTATTATGCGCTTTGACTAGTTAATGTCTAGTTGTTTGGATAATATTTGGTATGTTTGATTTGATCTGTGAATTACTGGTCTGCTAGCATATATGTGTGTTCACCTTGTGTACTAGTCCCCTGTACTAGTTAAATTCCAGTACTAATTAACTTTTTGTGTGTTTAATTTTCAGTCTCTATGATAGCTTTGTCTCAGTGTCAAATATGTTTGTAATGTGACCCATTTCCATTCTGCTTTATGTGTTCATGTCCTGTTGTTCCCTTTGTGTTACTGTTTTAGTTTCTCATGCAAATAAAAAAATAATACCAAAAAGACAGAGAGTATAATCTGAATCTCCCTTTGCTTCTTTTCATTTACTTTGTTGCCAATTTTCCGAAATGATCTTAGATACTTCAGGTTTATTTTCCCAGTAATCGTCACTTAAATTGTCTATCCTAGCTTTAGCCGAGCATCATCGCTGACCGTCTAGTCCCTGTGGAGAACACGACATTCGCAGTTTGGGCGTAAAAACCCCATTATACTTTCAATTGACCAGTTTGGCCTACTAGATTGATCTTTCCTGCAATGGGAGAAGTGCTTAGCTTTGGGTTCAATCTTGCGGTGTCCTTTCCAAGTGACAGTGTAACAACGTGGATTTTGGCCCTTTTCTTTTTCTTTGGATTTATTTGGTTTTTGCTCTATTTTTCGTCACCTGGGAAATCATCCTCAATTCCCTTCCCAAGTGGCTCATCATTCTCAAAACCTTGCCAAGATCATGTCACTTCACTCCTTGACCAAACCCTAAAATCTTTTTCTAGGGAAAATTCCTTTTTCATTAAAGGAATAACCCTATCTGCCCCAGGTTGTGAAGCAACCTATATTTCTGTCTATCCAAAAATCCTCAAATAATTCTCATAATTCATTTGGGTTATATATAGCTCAAATATGCCCAAACATTGCCTTGGCCAGTTCAAAATTAATTCCCCAATATTCCTTTTTCTATTCTGCCCTAAATGGCATTTTGTGAAGAAAGTGTCATTTATATTTTTCCTAGTGACTCCCAACCTTTTGGGCATGTTTCTATGTCCAAATAATTGCCTCATGCACAAGTTCAAATTTATTTGCCTAGCCAATCTTCCTCAGTGAAATTTTCAAAGTTTCTGTCAAACAGAAGGCTTTGTGAAGGAAGTATTAGCTAGGAGTATCCAAATGAGTTGAACTTTTGCACACTCCTTAATGTGCTCATATTAACCCCCTCCACCCATTTGCCGCCCCATCCAATCATCTATGTGAGCACAGGAGCAAATCTTTGATTCTGGCCTTATTTTCAGGTTGTGAAGCAAGTGCATTTTATATTGCTTCAAAAATACTGATAAATTACTCGATCATTCTTCTACCCATAAAACATCTCTCCACCCAATTTGGCATCATTTCATTGAGCCATTTGATCACCAAAATTATTCCAAGTTTCTGGTCAACAGAGATGTTTGTGAAGCAAGTGCCATTTTGGCTTGTCCATTTGGCATGAGCTTTTTACAACATCTCCATATGACCAAATGATCAAGCCTTGCCCAATTTGAGCTCAAGTTGACACTCCATGTGAGTGCACCATCCTGATCTTCATTTCTGGACAAAATATGAAGTTGTGAAGCAACTATGATTTATATTGGTCCATTTCTTCCCAAACTCCCCAGGACTGTAGTCCTTCCTATCCTAAATACCCCAGACATAACACTTGACACCTAGGAACCCCCTGCTGATCACATTGAGCTGATAAATTTTACTGCAGTAAACTTCAGAGCTCACTAACATTTTAACCATAGCCATTTTCACCAAGTTACCACCGTAGTTACAACCTGCCTTGGAAGGACTACACTGCTGACAAGGTTTGGCACTAAGTAGGAAGACAGAGCGCGTGCTGTCGGTGGTGACCACGGGATATGCCGGCCAAAACGGTGGTCTCGCCACTGTTGGCAACAGCAACGTCGCTCCGGCCGGTTCTGGCTTGTCCCCAAGTGTCAAACGGCTCAGCCTCATCGTACTCTTCACCCTGGACCCCTCTTCCCCTCCGGTAGCTTCCTCACTGACGCTCGCCGCCGAACGCCCACGAGAGCACAATGGAGTTTCGGTTCTTCCCGTCGCCGTCGTCTTCCTCCCTGCGCTCCTTTGGCCTCCTCCTCCTCGGGAGCTCTCCCCTGTGCCTCCCCGTCGCCTTCCCCGAGCTCATGCGTGAGCACACAGGTTCGCGGCGCCAGACACGCGTTCGCGGCGGTGCCAGCCCGGCCACCCCACCCCGCGGGACCCGCCCAGCCCTGACCCCACCTGTAAGTCTCATGCGTTGATCGAGGTGCTGAGGTGGATAAGTGAAAGCGTATTCCTCGGAGTACGTTTTCCTCCATCGAAAGCGCATTTCCAATTTTATGCTTCTGTCTTATCCACTCAGGGACTTGTTTGTGATGAAAGTTTTGCAGAAAAGTCCCTAAACTTCAATCCTCCATAACTTTTCAACCATAACTCCGTGTAAGGTGAAACCAACACTCACTTCTTTTTTTCATCGAGCCCGTTCTGTTGGTATCACTTTCATTATGTTTTGGCATACTGAAAATGACCATTTTGCCCCTGCCCTAAATCAGCCCCCTTTGAGAGAGAACGATTTCCGGCGATTCTTTCTGCGAGCTTCTCGCACTTTGTCCCGGTGATTTCTTCCACCCCAGGCAAGCCACACCCTCCATTTGCATCACTGTAATGCAGTGACATGGTTTCATTCATTTGAACTTTTTTAAAATATTACTTTAGCTACATGACTCTGTGCATGGCATTTTCTCGGAGTATTATTTTGATCTTGTTTTTGCCATGCTATTGTTTGGATTACTAGGAGTTATGTTTGTAGTTGATGGGTATCATGTTGCCATTGGAGTATTAGGGGCTGGTATTATGATTATTTCCATGATGATATCTGTGATTATATTCTTGGAGTTTTACTTTGGATATCATGCTACCTTTGGATTATTAGTGGTTAGTATGATTATTTTCATGATGCTAGTTGATGTTCTGTTGCTTGGAGTATTATTTTCGGAGATGATGGTTACATGTGGATCTTAACTGGATAGATGTATTCTTTTTATTGGAGTAGTAGGATTATTGTTTCGGATTCATCATGATAGTAGTTTGATGGTTGACATCGTAGTATTCTGAGATGATGATATTATGCTTGGATTATTTGTTGGATATTACTATGGCTTGGATTATAGTTTGATGGTTGACATCAGAGTATCAGTTATCATGGTTATAGTTTTGTGGATATATGTCACGCCCAATATGCGACCCTATCCAAAAGGAACTCGAAGGTCCCACCAAGGATAGACCCGCATATTGAAACACTTTTGCAAGGTGGATATCATTACATCAACATTACATAATAGATGGGGATACATACAAAAGGCATACAATGCCACACAATTACAACATCATCTAACATTAGAGCATCATCCGACTACGGATGAAACACAAACAGAAACTCGAATGACATCCACCCTGCTAGCCCAGGCTGCCGACCTAGAACCTATCCCCTGATCGAAGAAGAAGCAGAAGAAGAACCCCAAAACAAGTAACATCGCTCTCGCGTCAAGATCATCGCATAACCTGTACCTGCAACTGTTGTTGTAGTAATCTATGAGCCACGAGGACTCAGCAATCCCATTACCATGGGTATCAAGACTAGCAAAGCTTAATGGGCAAGGAAGGGGTAAAGTGGTGAGGTTGCAGCAGCGACTAAGCATGATATGGTGGCTAACATACGCAAATAAGAGCGAGAAGAGAGCAAGCAGAATGGTCGTGAAGCTAGCAATGATCAAGAAGTGATCATGAACTCCTACTTACGTCAAACATAACCCAAAACCGTGTTCACTTCCTGTACTCTGCCGAAAAGAGACCATCACGGCTACACACGCGGTTGATGCGTTTTAATTCGGATCTGGTGTCAAGTTATCTACAGCCGGACATTAACAAATTCCCATCTGCCGCATAACCGTGGGCACGGCTTTCGAAAGTTTATACCCTGCAGGGGTGTCCCAACTTAGCCCATGATAAGCTCTCGCAATCAACGAAGGATATACCTTCTCCCAGGAAGACCCGATCAGACTCGGAATCCTGGTTTACAAGACATTTCAACAATGGTAAAACAAGACCAGCAAAGCCGCCCGATGTGCCGACAATCCCGATAGGAGCTGCACATATCTTGTTCTCAGGGCAACACCGGATAAGTCAAGCTACGAGTAAAACCATACTTCGAGTTTCCCTGAGGTGGCCCCGCAGGCTGCTCGGTTCAGACCAATACAACATCATTTTACATAAGAGCACCATCCGACTATGGATGAAAACACAAACAGAAACTCAAACAACATCCACCCTGCTAGCCCAGGCTGCCGACCTGGAACCTATCCCCTGAACGAAGAAGAAGCAGAAGAAGAACTCCAAACAGGCAAACATCGCTCTCGCGTCATGGTCATCGCATAACCTGCACTTGCAACTGTTGTTGTAGTAATCTGTGAGCCACGAGGACTCAGCAATCCCATTACCATGGGTATCAATACTAGCAATGCTTAATGGGAAAGGAAGGGGTAAAGTGGTGATGTTGCAGCAGCGACTAAGCATAATATGGTGGCTAACATACGCAAACAAGAGCGAGAAGAGAAGCAATGGAACGGTCGTGAAGCTAGCAATGATCAAGAGGTGATCCTGAACTCCTACTTACGTCAATCATAACACAGAAACCGTGTTCACTTCCCAGACTCCGCCGAGAAGAGACCATCATGGCTACACACGCGGTTGATGCGTTTTAATTCGGATCTGGTGTCAAGTTATCTATAACCAGACATTAACAAATTCGCATCTACCACATAACCGCAGGCGCGGCTTTCGAAAGATAATACCCTGCAAGGGTGTCCCAACTTAGCCCATGATAAGCTCTCGCGATCAACGAAGGATATTCCTTCTCCCAGGAAGACCCGATCAGTCTCGGAATCCCGGTTTACAAGACATTTCGACAATGGTAAAACAAGACCAGCAAGACCGCCCGATGCGCCGACAATCCCGATAGGATCTGCACATATCTCGTTCTCAGGGCAACAACGGATAAGCTAAGCGTACAGGTACCGACGTAACCCAAGTTGCCAAGGGATGGTCCCACACGGTGCTCTAGTTTGGACCAACACTTAGACAAGCATTGGCCCGGGGGGGGGGGGCTAAAATAAAGATGACCCTTGGGTTAATTACTCCCAAGGGAAAAGTAGGTGGTGGTGAGGCAAATGGTAAAACCAAGGTTGGGCCTTGCTGGAGGAGTTTTATTCAAAGCAAACTGTCAAGGGGGTCCCATAAATCACCTGACCGCGTAAGGAACGCAAAATCCAGGAACATAACACCGGTATGACGGAAACTAGGGCGGCAAGAGTGGAACAAAACACCAGGCATAAGGCCGAGCCTTCCGCCCTTTACCAAGTATATAGATGCATTAATAATATAAGAGATATTGTGATATCCCAACCATAATCCTGTCCACCAAGGAGCAATCTTCAACTTCACCTGCAACTAACAACGCTATAAGAGGGGCTGAGCAAAGCGGTAACATAGCCAAACAACGGTTTGCTAGGAAGGGTGTCAAAGGTTAGAGGTTCATGGCAATTTGGGAGGCTTGAAGAACAAGTTATAGAAAGCGCATCAAAGCGAGAACCAAGCAACTAGCATAGCAATGATAGTAGTGAGATCCAAGGTGACGGTCATCTTGCCTGAAATCCCACAAGGAAGAAGAACGAGTCCATGAAGAAGATGAAGCCACGAAGACGAACCACACGTAGACGAAAGCATCCTCACGATCGCAACGAAACGGGAACTATTGAGAAGAAGCACACAACATAGTAAACCCACCACACATAGACAAGACATGATGCACAACAAGCATGATGCATGACAAAACTACATGAAGCTACTCATGGCAGGAGATGATGCAAACAAGAACAACACATCAAGGCAAGTTTAAATGAGGCCGGGAACAACATATAACAATTCCGGTAAGTCCTCATATGCAAGTTTCAAAGTTGGTCCAGATCTGAACAAACATTAAGTTGAAGTTGTTAAACAGCAATTTAAGATGCACCAAGATGATCTACATGAGATTCTAGTCAAGTTACATATAAAGTTCGTTTAATTCGGAGCTACGGCCTAGAAGATATGAGCAAAACAAGTTCAACATGGCATTGATGCTAAATGCATCCAAACATCAAGAAAACACCTCAAAACAAGGATGCAACATGGTAATATGAAACTACATGCAAAATTAAGTAAGTTTCATATAGAGCACACTCAAAACGGAGCAACGGTTCAACACATACACTCTATACAAGATATGACAACAATTTGTCCATAACAGCAACTAGGCATCCAGCAAGCATCAAAACAATAAGCTACAACACCCCAACATAATAACAAAAGGCATGGGCATGAAGTACAGGTAAAGCATGACAAAACACGAGCACTGAGCTATCTCCAGAAAACAATAGAACATGCTCAAAAGGACATGACAAGATTGCAAATAATAACAGTTTCAGACATAGCAGAAATAACATCAGGTTGCAATGTTTAGAGCTATAAAACAACATGTTACAGGAACTTATCATGGCAAAAAAGGCATGGAATGAATCTAATAATCTCATATAACAAAAGTCCCTTACTGACCATGAGCCAAAAAGGCACAGAAAATATGATGGCACCCATGTAAACATGGCAAATTATATGACAGATTCATACATGGCAGGAACAACAATAAGTTGGCATGTTGGTGAGCTTGTACCACTCATCACAGAGCAATACATGGCATGGCAATGTGACCAACAGTAATAAGACATGTTTATGAAGCTAATCATGGAAAGAACAAGCTCATAGGGTGCATGGATCACTAACAACAATCATGGCAACATTGAACTTAATGTTAACAGGCAGACAGCAACATTATTTAGCAGTTTTGAGGGCAATATTACAACATGTTACATCAGGCTATAATTGCAACCAGGGGCATGAATGGATATAGTATGACATGTATAACAAAACATCCTTAGTGAACATCTCCATATTATGCACGAAATGACTTGTAGAAGCAGGTTTACATAGCCTCACGAAATAACAGAATCTGTCAGGAAAACAGCAACAGCAAGTACCCTACTTAACAAGCTTGATGCACTCACTACACAACTCACAAAAATACATGGATAGCACCCCTGTAAAGATGGAATATCATAGATCAAAACACATGTAGACATCAACCTCATAGGATGCACACATAAAACATGTCAAAAATGACAAATCACCAAGTTATAACAGTTTCAGCAGATTAACAGCACATAGCACTCTTGCGACGATGATTAGGGCATCAACATGAGCTCAAATGAAAATGATGCAATGGAATGAAATGAAGTACTCGTTGAGGCGAACAATTTGACATATTACACGCACGAAACGGAGCACTATGCATGGAGTTATGATGCGATGAACATGGCATGATAATGTCAAAATAACAGGGACTTGGTGGCAAACGGGGTCAACCTTCGTTTTCAGATCTGGCACGGTTCCCGAGGCACATCGGAGTTCGCCGGACCCTCGCAGAAAAAGGGCCGAAGAGGAGGAAGACGAGGCCGGGGCGGACGAGGGCGACCAGATCCGGGCGGCTCCGGCCCGGATCTAGCCGGAGGAGGCCGGGGAAGGTCGGAGGGAGGCCGCACGGGGCGGCGCGGGGC
>NC_041389.1:287913432-287929806 GCF_002162155.2 Triticum dicoccoides
TCCGGCGGGAGGCGAGGCGACTCGGGCGGCGGTGCACACGGCGGCGGAGGTCGCCGGCGCCGGGCGGCGAGGTGGCCGGCGGCGGAGGGAGGGCGTGGGTGCCACGTGGCAGGTGTTGAATGGGCGTGGGCGGCGGCGCAGTTCGTCCGGTGGCGGGCGGACATGTCCTCCGGGCGAGAGGGAGGAGTAGACTAGGGTTTCGCCCGAATTTCGGAGGGGGAGGTGTTTTTATAGGTAGAGGAAGCTAGGAGAGTCCAAATGGAGTCCGGTTTTCGCCCACACGATCATGATCGAACGACCGAGAGCATGGAGGGGGTTTGGATGGGTTTTGGGCCAGTTTGGAAGGGTGTTGGGCTGCAAGACAAAAGAGGCTTTTACGGTTACCCGGTTAACCGTTGGAGTATCAAACGACCTCCAAATGGCACGAAACTTGACAAGTGGTCTACCGGTGCTATATCAAGGCTGCTTGGCAAACCTCGTTCCATTCCGAGAAAGTTTAACACCCGCTCACAACAGGAGACAAAAAGGGGAACGCCGGAGGACATAGGAGTGCCGGATTGCAAAACGAACAACGGAGAAAATGCTCGGATGCATGAGATGAACACGTATGCAAAATGAGATGCACATGATGACATGATAAAATGCAACACGCAAGCAAATGACAAGGCAACTACGGCGATTAACTGGCGGACACCTGGCGCAACGAATCCGGGGCGTTACAATATATTTCGTCAGTAAGTTGGTCAGGTGCCGCCGAATCGAACTTTTCCAGTGCAACCACATGTGCCGGTATGGGACGGCCCTAACGCGGTCTATTGTCGTGCCTCTCGCTGGTGCCTCTAACGAGGGAAGGTTATGGGCGCGCGCTACCCTGATCAGGTAGGCGACATAAGCCTTGTGTGCCCATTGTTGTTGTTATGTGCACATGTCCCCGTTTGGGACGGTTTATTGTTTTGGGCCACGACGGTGGTCGTTGAGGTGTCTTGAGGTAGACACATGGGGCACCCATGACTTAGCCCAGAGGGGAGTGAGTCCGAGTGGCCGGGAGAGTGTCATGACAATAGATCGGTTTTGTCGGAACGCCATTGGTCCACCCGAATGGGACGACGAGGCCATGGGTTCTGTGGTGTGGGTACAGAGCGCTACCTCTGCAGAGTGTATGTTTAATCTATCGATAGCCGCGTCCTCAATCATGGGCATGGATTCATACTAGGGTACACCGTTCGATCAACATTCACATGACTGAATGACTTATAGGTGGTGGATATGTGGATATTTGGAGCAGTACAGATTGGCCAAGTATTGGTCGGGTTGTGATCGCCGTAAGGATCACGGGCCATTTATTTGTCGGGCTGTGACCGCCGTAAGGATCACGGTTACAGTTTGGTTTTGATCACGAGGTGATCGAGATGGTATATTGCTTGGCCAGTTAGCCAAGAGAGATATGGTTATGGAGATCGGAGATGGTGATTTATCAGTATTGTAGTAGTTTCATATTATGCTTAGGAGTTGCTGTTATATCATGGTAGCTGTTAATTTAATTAACCTGCTTAATGCTATGTTGTTGTCTTGCCTTGTTGTTTTTGGTTGTTGTGAGCTTGCAAGTACATTCAATGTACTGACCTGGCGTGTCATGCCAGATTGCAGGTGATGCCATGATTGCTTGATTGCTTGTCGTGGTTTTCGTTCGTGCGAGCTACATCGTGTCCCAGCCAGAGTCCCTGCGGAGTGGAGTTCACTACCTTCGTCGTTGTTCCGCTGCTAGAAGATTTCCGCTGCTACGAGTTGTTCTGCTGCTAGAATAGAGCAACTGTAGTATCGTAGGCGTAGTGTCGCCGTGCTGATGTGAACCTTTGTAACATCAGACCTTTGTAATCATTCTTGTAATAAGAGCTGATTTGTTCTATGTCAAGCAGTGCCGTATTCCAGAGACTTCTCCTCGATCTCTGGGCTGGAATACAGGGCGTTCCGGTTTCTCTGAGCTGGAGTGCCACAGACAGCAGGGGCAGCAAGGCATGTATTGTATTGTTGCCATCGGGGATAAAAAGATGGGGTTTATATCATATTGCATGAGTTTATCCCTCTACATCATGTCATCTTTCTTAATGCATTACTCTATTCTTTATGAACTTAATACTCTAGATGCATGCTGGATAGCGGTCGATGTGTGGAGTAATAGTAGTAGATGCAGAATCGTTTCGATCTACTTGTCACGAATGTGATGCCTATATACATGATCATGCCTAGATAATCTCATGATTATTCGCTTTTCTATCAATTGCTCGACAGTAATTCGTTCACCCACCGTAATACTTATGCCATCTTGCCAAGTAGCTTGTGAAGATACAAGTGATTTGTTGCATGACAAGATGTCTCAACCGCTTCCGCCCAAAAGTGTTTTGGCATCTTGTATTCATCAAGCATCATTCTTGCCATCTCGATGAGCGTCCAGTTCTTCCTCTCAACAACTCCGTTTTGTTGAGGTGAGTACATAGCCGAGAACTCATGTGAGATCCCTTCATCAAGAAAGGTGTCCACATTGGCGTTCTTGAACTCCGTTCCATTGTCACTGTGAACCTTCTTGATCTTCACTTTAAATTAATTTTGGGCCTTCCTAGCAAAGTTCTTGAAGATCTTTTGAACCTACAATTTATCATCGAGAAAGAACACCCATGTAAACCTTGAAAAATCATCAACTATAACTAGACCAAATGAGTTTCCACCGAGACTTTTGTAGGCATTGGGACCAAAGAGATCCATATGAAGTAGCTCGAGCGGTCTTCTCGTGGTCATGATATTCTTCACGGGGTGGCTTCCTCCAACCTATTTTCCTGCTTGGCAAGCACTGCAAAGTATATCCTTATCAAATATGATATCTTTAACACTAAGGATATCATCACCTTTAGTAAGCTTGTCAAGGTTTCGCATGCCCACATGACCTAACCGTCTATGCCACAACCAACCTTTGGAAGATTTAGCAATTAAGCAAGTTCTAGGTTGAGCCTTTTTAGTGAAATCAACAATGTATATATCACCTCTACGTATGCCGGTAGAGACCATTTTATGATTATCTCTTCAAAACACTTGGCAATCTACTTTAGTAAATAGAACATTGAAACCGAAATCAGCAAGTCTAGATATAGAAAGTAAATTATAGCCAAGAGATTCAACGAGCATGACATTTTGTATGGAGCTATCATGTGATATGGCCACCTTACCGAGGCCAACCACCTTACCCTTTGAGTTATCACCAAAAGTGACATACTTTCGAGGGCCATCGTTTTTAGCAAGCTCACAAAACATATCTTTATCTCCGGTCATGTGATCGGTACATCCACTATCAAGGACCCATTCCTTTCCTCCTGCCATGTAGCCGCGAAGATTAGCCATAAGACCAAAGTGTTTCATTGCGTCATCGAGATCATAGTCACTATCATCATCCTCATCATAGTATCCATGTTCAACATCGTCATGTGATGGATCAATTCCTAGAGAGAGTGATTCATTAGATAAATGATCATGACAATAATCATCTTTATGAAATCTAATGGCTTCGAAGATAATATTGCTAATGATTCCAACATCTCCTTTGGCACGCATAAGGTCACGAAGCTCAAACAGACAATCATCAAACTTAGGATCTCTAGTAATCATTTTATTCAAGGCAATTGACTTATGAAGAATCTCATCTAGATTTTGCAAGGAGTGTTTTGGAAATCTTTCCTCAAGAAATCGCCATATAGTATAAGCACAATCAAGAGTAGGCAAGTGACCAATCAAATTTCTTGGCAATCCTCTAATGATAAGATTGATAGTTCTAAGATTGTGAATCATGTCAAGATCCTCATCATGGGTAGGATGCAAGGGATCAACAATGGGCGCACAAGGGTTGGTAATGTACTTGCTCAAATGTTATTCATTGAAAATCTCTAGCATCTCATTTTTCCACTCATGAAAGTACTCTCCATCCAGTATCGACACTCTATGTCTAAGACTCCCCAACATAGACTCATCCATCTTCCTCCAATGTTGATTAAACCAATGCAATGGAGACCAAAGCTCTGATACCAATTGAAAGGATCGAGAAGAGGTGTCTAGAGGGGGGTGTTGGTGTCAAAACCGACGGATCTCGGGTAGGGGGTCCCGAACTGTGCGTCTAAGGTCGATGGTAACAGGAGACGGGGACAAGATGGTTACCTAGGTTTGGGCCCTCTCTATGAAGGTAATACGCTACTTCCTGCTTGACTGATCTTGGTGAATATGAGTATTACAAGAGTTGATCTACCACGCGATCATAATGGCTAAACCCTAGAAGTCTAGCCTATGGGGTTATGATTTTGTCCTATGGGCTAAACCCTTCGGTTTATATAGGCACCAGAGGGGGCTAGATTTGTACCAAGTCAGTTACAGAGAAAGGAATCTACGTATCCGAATCGCCAAGCTTGCCTTCCATGCCAAGGAGAGTCCCATCCGGACACGGGAAGAAGTCTTCTGTCTTGTATGTTCATAGCCCAATAATCCGGCTCATGTATATAGTCCGGTTGTCCGAGGACCTCGTAATCCAGGATTCCCTCAGATTGTCTTCGGCATTGCAAGGCGGGTTCCTTCTCCGAATACTCCAAAGTAGACTTCGAACACAAGAATCGTGTCTAGTTCTTGAAGACAAGCACCACGCACAACCGTAGAGAGTATAATATTCCATGAGTTCAATCCGCTAACAACTTTTTTGTAGCATGACATCACGTCACCGCCCGGTCATTATTTGAACCGTTTTTAGCGTGCCGCTCCATATTTCAAGAGGTGTGGTTTCATTGGCACGTCTTGTCAAAGCAGAGATCATGTCCCCTTATTGCGGGATTCTCATTAATACGGGCGTGGATAACCTAACCGTGCCATCCACACGGCCCTTGGGGAATGGGCAAGTTTTAAGGTGAGTGGGGAGGCGCTTGATATTCATTGCCTTTATAAAGAGATAAGGATTCACCCCTTTTCACCCACGCCTTCTCCTCCCTCTGCCCATCCATTCTTAAGCTCCAGTGCCCAAGCTCTTGTCCTTTCCGCCCAAAAAAGCACTCCCACCATGTCCGGATCCGGAGCAGGAGGCAAGTGGATGGCGTCCTCTGTCAAGGAGAAGGACATCACGAAGCTCCGGGAGGCCGGGTACCTGGCCAAGGAAATCGCCCACCGGCTTCCGAACAAAGGACAGATCATCCCTACCCCGGAGCCCTAGGAGAGGGTGGTGTTCATCACACACTTCATCCGCGGGCTGGGATTCCCTCTCCACCCATTTGTCCGCGGACTCATGTTCTACTACGGGCTGGACTTCCATGATCTGGCCCCCAACTCCATCCTCAACATCTTGACATTTATTGTCATGTGCGATGCCTTCCTCCGCATCCCACCTCACTTTGGACTATGGCTGAAGACCTTCAATGTGAAGCCAAAGCTGGTGAATGGTCAGCAAGCAGAGTGCGGAGGCGCCATGGTGGGAAAAATGCCCAATGTCACCTGGCCCGAGGGTTCCTTTGTGGAGACTGTCAAAGGATCGCAGTCGGGGTGGTTCTACATCACCGAACCGCGCGGTATCAACTGGGCAGTGGCTCCCGCATTCTGGTCCGGAGTCCCGATACGGCTTACCTCGTGGCAAGAGAAAGGACTGACCTGGTCTTCCTCAGATGAGCTGATGGCGCTCCAAACGCGCGTTCAGAACATAATAACAAGAAATCAAGCTCGTCAACATGATCCAGGTGATGCTTGTTCGCAGGATCCTTCCGTGCCAACGCCGGACTTGCCGTCTATGGGAGTTTGATCCCTCCAAGCACCAGACCCTACTGGGGCTCTTCGGCATGATGCACGAAGATATTTGGAAGGTGCTCTTCAAGGCCAACGAGGCGCCGCCGCCCACGACCGAGGATCATGACCATAACTTGATGCATCCTGCTAGTCCGGTAAGTTATTTCATGCTTTAAAGGTATACCCTTTACTTGCAAACTTGAAGAAGGCATCTAAGCCTCCCTATTAATTTTTTGAGGCCTGGACAGAGATGGCGGAGCGGATTAACTGTCCAGCTCCGCTGCCCGAAGACCCAGAATTTCCGCTTCTGACAAAGATGCTGGTTCCCGTGCCTTATCAGGTGCCGGAGAAGAAGGCCAAGAAGAAGACCAAGGGTACCAGAGGTGGTCTCCGTCACAATGGCACTTCAGAAGCGACATCCGAAGACGCCGAGATTCACTCCTCCGTCGCCGAGGACAACGAGGAAGAGAAGGAGGAAGAAGAAAGTCGTTCTCCCCTGCAGGGGGGAGAAAGAAGAGGCCGGCCTCCACACATCTGGAGGCCGAGGCGTCCAAGAACGGGAAAGCCTCCCTTCCGGACAGCTCCATAGCGGCCAGCGACAACAGCTGGGAGTGGGAGCCCAGGGACAAGCCCCTGGCCAAATCATAAGTGTCCGGACATGTTCATGTATCTGGCCCCTTTACTTCATTGTTTTAATGTACTGAATTATACATTTGCAGTTCGGCTCGGTCCAACCTCGAGCGGTCCTTATCTTCGAAGGATTCGCTGGACACAGATGCGATGGACAGCAGGACCCTTCCCGCGGCCTCCTCTCCCAAGGACACGGGTGGCGCCGAGGCATCGTCTCGAAGGATCCCAGGCCTGGGAGAGAATCCGGAGGCTGTCGTGGAGGTGCCGGAGGGTGAAGCCTTGGCTGCCGGACACATGAGGGAGCAAACCCCCATGGATACTGACGATGGGGGCCATATCCAATTCGTCCCCCAACCAAATATAATTCCAGAGACCCATACGGCTCCGGAATCTGGCAAGCATCCATTTTCGAAGGAAGGGGGTGTGCCTATTCCGCCGGTGACCTCTGCCCATCCAGAGGCGCCGGACACTTTGCTGGAAGGGCTGCAAGGCGCTTCCATTGTCGAGGAACACCGTACCCTTATGGGTATGGTGATTGAGAGGATTCAGTCCGCAAAAAGCGGACTGACCAAAATCTGCACTAGTCTTCTAACAGGCTTTGAGGTAAGTAATGTAATCATGTAAAAATAATGTCATAGTATAGATAGTATCCCCTAAGACACTGTCCGGTGTTCGAAAAGACAAGTCGGACAAAGGATCAAATAATTTTCACCGAAGACTAATCTAAAATGTCTATGTGAATAAGCATGCGTCACTGCTTGCTGCGACTTCTCACACTACGAAAATCTCTGGACTGAAGCAGAGACTGGAGCAGGCCGAGGAAGAGCTCGACCGCGTGAAGAAACAGTTGGAGGATAGTCAAGGTATGCGGTAACCTTGTATATATTCAGGAAGGATGAATGATTCATGCTATCTAAAGTGCCATGATATTTATTAGGGGCAACGACCGAAGTAGGGGCCCTCAAGAAGGCGCTGGCCGAGGCCGAGGACAAAGCAGCCAAGGAATGAGCCGCACGCAAAAAGCATGAGGCCTGGGTCAGTGAGGTCCAGCAAGAGCTCCAGGATGCCATCAAGAAGTGCGAGTCCTTGGAGCGCGACTTTAAGGATCAAGAGTCCAAACTTGCCAAGGCCCGCCAGAGCGCACACGATGCCCGACCTGAAGCCCAGGGTGCCCTCTAGGAAATCCAGGCGGCCAAGAAAATCACGGTGGGTAAGGATTTTATTATGCAGAGTAGATATGTGAAGGAAAGGTTCCTCTTACTGACCCGGATTTGGAGTTCTCCAGGGGCGGTTGCGAATCTGCTGTGCAGCGTGTCAGATGCTACAGAATTCGACCGAGCCGAAGAGGGGAGTTCTACAGAGAAGCTGTTTTGGTCACAATACCTTGCGACCAAACATCCGGTGCCCTTTAGCGATCAGCTGAAACAGCTGGTCGAGCTGCATAGGGCGTACGAACTAGCCCTGAAGGATTTAGTAATTCGGCTATGGCCTGCCGAAGCCATTCCCAGCAGCTAATTCAGACTCGTGAAGTGTCTTGTAAGTGAGAACTGCCCTAGGCTTGATGCCATCAAGCGGCCGGTCTGTATCGAGGGCGCGCGAATGGCCTTTGCCCGCGCCAAGATGCACTGGGCGAAGATGGACACCACGAAGATGATGACCGAGGGACCGCCCGCGGGCAAGGAGCACCGCACACCCGAACTGTATTTTGATAGTGTCCTGGAGGGATCCCGCCTTGTGGTGGAGCAATGTGCTAAGGATATCATATTTCCATGAATACACTCATGTTATCATGTCTTGTATTGTAAAACAAGATCATTATGTAATAGAATGCTTGTTATTTAAAATTTTACCTCCTGTGCGGCCGTATTGTTAAATCTGAGAGTTGGCCAGTCATCGGCTTCCGCCCCCGCGTAAATAGTACGGGGGTGTTCGGGACAAATCTAAACACTCTTTACTCCAAAGTTTGGTCCTTAAAGGAGGTGTTTAGCGCAACGAACATGGCAATCGGACTATACGGCTTTACCACCCTCACTTAGCCATAGGAGTTTGACAACAAAAATTTAGGTGCAGCCCCTAGTATTCGGAAGTCAGAGCTTGGGATGCTGTAAACACCTGATCGGATAAAAAATCGATTCCTCACATAATGCAGAAAAAATCTCTAAGGATTTGAAACGTCTCGAACAGCTGACCGGCTCTCGCCGCATAACGACAGTCAGTTTTTGGCTTTCTCTACTGAGGTGCTCATCCGGAAGAACCGGGACACAATTGCAGTAGTTCTCCCTTTACTATCCTAGCCGATATAGCGGAACGTAAGGCAGCAAGCACAAGAGTCGGGCAACCCAACTATTGACCAAAGACATGATTCGGAGCCGATGCATATAATGCTATAAGTTCGGGGTGTCGAACTGTACTATAAAAGGTGTTCGGGCTTTGATGCCGTAGTATGGGGCATAATGAAGCCCCTGGTGAATTGAGACGTACCATAGTGTACGGGTGCAAAAAATATTAAGGAAAAAGGAAAATAAAGTAATAGGCTAATGCCGTAGAAATTGGGCCGCAAACAATTTTCCATTGTAGTTTGATTAATATGTCAAAGCGTATTTTGTACAAATAGTGCGATAAGCAAAATGGCTATTTTACATGCCACTACCAAGGGCGAGCTACGTGCGGGTTTTTAAAACAGGTATAACGATCGTTAGCAGAGACCACCTGGGGGTTCCCTTGTACGTCAAAGCTTCTTGCCTTCTTGATGTATCCATCCCTTGATAGGTCCGATGATCAGGTTGTCAGGGAAAGCCTCGTGAAGAGAAAAACCTGAAATGAAAAAGATAAGTGAAGATATGAGGGTCCAGGAGCGGTTGAGCCGCATTATGGACGATGATCTAGTTGTGCCTCCGTCCATGCCCATGGCATTTTAAGTGCGTAGTTATGTACGCGTGGTACGAGTGTCACTGCTTGATCGGGACTGGGATGGAGGCCGGATAGCTAGTCAAGCTCTGGACGAGCTGGACTGTCCTGCTGCAGAGTAGTTCAGACTCGCTTGACGGTGTCCGGGAGCTTGACTGTCGAATTGAGGTTCTTCCTAAAAAGGCTGCTCTGTACTTCTGCTGCCAGGGCAGCTATGTGCTCTTCAGTACGGAGGGAGCGTTCCGTTGACCGTTATGACACCGCGTGGCCCGGGCATCTTGAGCTTGAGTTAGGCGTAGTGCGTCACCACATTGAATCGAGCGAATGCGGTTCGTCCGAGCAGTGTGTGATAGCCACTGCGGAAGGGGACGATATCGAAGATTCAAAAATTGTCCAGGGATCCGAAGACCACTTCCAGTGTGATTGAGTCCGTACAGCAGACCTCTACACCTGGTATGATACCTTTGAAGGTGGTTTTGGTGGGCTAGATCCTTGAGGGGTCAATACCCATTTTGCACACTGTATCCTGATAAAGCAGATTCAGGCTGCTGCCACCGTCCATGAGGACTCGCATCAAATGGAACCCATCAATAATTGGATCAAGGACTAGTGCGGCTGAACCGCCATGACAGATACTAGTCGGATGATCCCTGTGATCAAAAGTGATCGGGTAGGATGACCATGGATTGAACTTTGGGGCGACTGGCTCTATCGCGTAGACGTCCCTGAGCGCGCGCTTGCGCTCCCTCTTGGGGATATGGGTAGCATATACCATGTTCACCATTTTGACTTGGGGGGGGGGGGACTTATTCTGTCCCCCTGTGTTCGGTGGCCGGGGCTTCTCATTGTCGTCCTCACTTTGGGACCCCTTCTCCTTGTTCTCGGCATTTAACTTGCCGGCCTGTTTAAAAACCCAACACTCTCTGTTGGTATGATTGGCTGGTTTATCAGGGTGCCGTGGATCTGACATGGACGTTCGAGTATGCAGTCCAAACTGGACGGGCCTAGATTGTTTCTTTTATACGGCTTCTTCCGCTGACCGGATTTAGAGCCACTGAATCCAGCGTTGACCACCTTGTCTTCGGTGTTGTCACCGTTGTTTCGACGTTTGTGTCTGTTGCGTCGGGGCTTGTCGTTGCTGTTTATGGCTTCAAAAGTGCCAGGTTTGGTTGTATTGTTATTGCTACGGGCTATCTAGCTATCTTCGCTCGCACAGAAGCGGGTCATGAGTGCCGTAAGGGCTGACACGGTCTTCGGTTTTTCCTGGCCGAGGTGTCGGCCCAGCCATTCATCGCGGATGCTGTGTTTAAAGGCCGCTAGGGCTTCGGTGTCCGAACAGTCGACAATCTGGTTCTTTTTAGTTAAGAATCTAGTCCAGAATTTTCTGGCTGACTCTCTGGGCTATTGAACTATGTGACTTAAGTCGTCGGCATCCGGAGGTCGGACATATGTGCCTTGGAAATTGTCAAGGAAGGCATCCTCCATGTGCTCCTAGCTGCCAATGGAGTTTTCAGGAAGGCTGTTTAACCAGTACCTGGCTGGTCCCTTGTGATTTAGCAGGAGGTATTTGATGGCGTGCAGATCATCACCGCGGGCCATATGAATATGGAGAAGAAAATCCTCAATCCATACTGTGGGGTCTGTTGTGCCATCATATGATTCGATGTTCACGGGTTTAAACTCTTATGGGAATTCATGTTCCATTACTTCATCAGTGAAGCAAAGGGGGTGTGCGGCGCCTCTATATCGGGCCAAATTGTGACATAGCTCGGATGGAGTTTGTCTACAGTTTTCAGCCCGAACGTGGTTATTTTTGTCATGTCCAGCCGGATGGCCATCGTAGCACATCAGGGCATGCCCCGGTGTCCCATAAATTGATCTGGTCTGACCTGCTCTATTTTCCAAGTCATGCTGCAGGTCATGTTTGTATCCCCGAGCTGTTGTATCTCTGCTTTTACGGCAAGGTGGTGCAGGCTGGTATTCGTCTTGAGTTTCCGCTTTATCCCGGCCACGTGGTGGTCGATCAGCCGCGTTATCTGTTGGTAGGACGGGCTCTAGCGCCTCGTCATTGAATTGGGGTAACAACTTGTGCTCCGGGTAACTTTTGGTTGTGTGCTTGAGGTCGTATCCTTCAGCTCCTAGGACATCAGTCCATCTATCGTTGAGCAGATCTTGATTAGCTTGAAGCTGCTGCTATTTCTTTTTCAGGCTCCTTGCAGTGGCTATTAGCTGGCGCTTAAAGCGCTCCTGCTCGACAAGCTCCTCAGGCACGATAAAGTCTTTGTCGCCGAGGCTCACCTCATCCTCGGAGAGCGGAAGGTAATTATTGTCCTCCGTGTCTTCGTTCATGGTCTGTTCATCCGTGCTGGCTTTCCCATCTTCCCGTTCATCTTGTTTGGACGTTGGCTCCACGAGATCTTCATTGTCTTCAGCATCGTCCGGAGTGTTATTTTCTCATGTGCCGGTACTGCTGTCTTTTCCACGACGGGGTTTAGAGCGGCACTGCTGTCATTGGCGCTTTGGCTATATCTCAGGAGGTTTCTCCTCAACTGGATCCTTCTCATCACCGTCGTCGTTCTCTTTTTTTGTATCCACCATGTATAAGTCATATGAGGAGCTGGATGTCCAGCGCCCTATGAGCGGTGGTTTTTGTGCCTGCTCCTCTTCGGCATCATCGTCCATACCATCGATGTCTTCAGAGTCATAGTCGAGCATGTCGGTTAAGTCCTCGATAGTGGCTATGTAGTGGGTGGTGGGTGGGAAGCGAAATTCTTCGTCATCAGCTTCCAGCTCAAGCCGGATATAGTTCGGCTGTGAGCCCCGGGATAATGAGAGGGCTTTTAATGAGTTTAGCACATCGCCAAAAGGAGAGTGCCAGAAGATGTCCGCGGAGCAGAACTCAAAGATCGGCGCCCGATCAGATGCGATGGGCGCGGATGCACGCGGTTCGGAACCTATGACTGGAGACGGATCCGAGGTTCCGATAACACAGGGCCCACTCGAGGTTGGATCTGTGTGCGGCTCTATCGCTGTTGAGTCTGCGGATCCTGCAGCGGGGTTGAGCATCCCGTCCTCGGATGGCGCGAACTGCTCCGGATCTAGGGCGAGAGCGGTTATAAGTGCTATCTGTTGAGCACGGTCTGATGACAGATTTAGGTCATGTTCATCGTGGTGACAGGGAGTGGCAGTCATGGGCTCGAATCCGTGGAAGATCAAGTCTTCGCGGACATCGGCCACGTAATTCAAGCTTCCAAATCTATCCCAATGGCTACGGGCGTAGCTGTCGATCTGCTCCAGATGGCCAAGCTAGTTGGCCCGTAGTGTGAAGCCACCAAATACGAAGACATGTCCGGGGAGGAAGATCTCCCCCTGGACCGCGTCGTTGTAGATGATTGATTGAGCCATCAAACCTTTTGGTGACAACACATCGGAACTCTTAATGAAAGCACCAATGTTGGTGTCAAAACCGGCGGATCTCGGGTAGGGGGTCCCCAACTGTGCGTCTAAGGTCGATGGTAACAGGAGACGGGGGACACTATGTTTACCCAGGTTCAGGCCCTCTCTATGGAGGTAATACCCTACTTCCTGCTTGATTGATCTTGATGAATATGAGTATTACAAGAGTTGATCTACCACGAGATCATAATGGCTAAACCCTAGAAGTCTAGCCTACGGGGTTATGATTATGTCCTACGGACTAGACCCTCCGGTTTATATAGGCACTGGAGGGGTCTAGGGTTTACCAAGTCGGTTAAATAGAAAGGAATCTACATATCCGAATCACCAAGCTTGCCTTCCACGCCAAGGAGAGTCCCATACGGACACGGGAAGAAGTCTTCTATCTTGTATCTTCAGAGCCCAACAGTCCGGCTCATGTATATAGTCTGGTTGTCCGAGGACCCCTTAATCCAGGACTCCCTCAGGGGTGAATGGACTCTCAACCAAGAAAAGTAGCAATTTTTAAGTTCTTCAAGTTGAGGTGGAGTTTAGGCACAAGTTTAACCATTCACAATACATATCGAGCAAGCATGCAAATAGTATATGACCAACGGAAAGTAAAGCATGCAACTTGCAAGAAAGTAAAGGGATGGGATTGGAGTGTGCAAACGCAATTGGACACACGAAGATTTTTGGCGTGGTTCCGATAGGTGGTGCTATCGTACATCCACGTTGATGGAGACTTCAACCCACGAAGGGTAACGGTTGCGCGAGTCCACGAAGGGCTCCACCCACGAAGGGTCCACGAAGAAGCCACCCTATCTATCCCACCATGGCCATCGCCCACGAAGAACTTGCCTCACTAGGGTAGATCTTCACGAAGTAGGCGATCTCCTTGGCCGTACAAACTCCTTGGTTCAACTCCACAATCTTGACGGAGGCTCCCAAGTGACACCTAACCAATCTAGGAGACACCACTCTCCAAAAGGTAATAGATGGTGTGTTCATGATGAACTCCTTGCTCTTGGGCTTCAAATGATAGTTTCCCCAAGACTCAACTCTCTCTCATAGGATTGGATTTGGTGGAAAGATGATTTTAGTGGAAAGCAACTTGGGGAAGGCTAGAGATCAAGATTCATATGGTAGGATTGGAATATCTTGGCCTCAACACATGAGTAGGTGGTTCTCTCTCAGAAAATGAATGCTGGAAGTGTAGGCTTGTTCTGATGGCTTTCTCTCCATGAATGAGGAGAGGGTGGAGGGGTATATATAGCCTCCACACAAAATCTAACCGTTACACACAATTTACCAAACTCGATGGGACCGAATCATAAAACTCGGTCAGACCGATTCAGTTCATAATGTGATCGTTAGGCATTTCGGTGGGACCGATATGATCAACTCGGTAGGACCGATGTGCTAGGTTAGGGTAAAACCTCATCTCGGTTTGACCGATTACACAAACTCGGTGGGACCAATTTTGGTAATAAACAAAACAGAGAGTTGGTCAAGCAAACTCGGTTCGACCGATTGCGTATTCTCGGTGAGACTGAAATTATTGCAGTAGGAAATAGAGAGTTTGCAAGCCCATCTCGGTGAGACCGAGATCCCATCGGTGAGACCGAAGTGATTAGGGTTTCTGGCAGTGGCTATGTCAAATGAACTTGGTGGCGCCGGATAGATCAAATTGGTGGGGCCAAGTTTGACTTTTGGTTTGGAACATATGTGGATGTGAGAAAGTGGTTGAGGGTTTTTGGAGCATATCACTAAGCATTTTGAGCAAGCAAGCCATTAAGCAACACCTCATCCCCTTTTAATAGTATTGGCTTTTCCTATGGACTCAATGTGATCTTGGATCACTAAAAGTAAAATGTAGAGTCTTGAGCTTTAGAGCTTGAGCCAATCCTTTGTCCTTAGCATCTTGAAGGGGTTCCACATCCTCTTGTCCATGCCACTCCACTGTTGGACTTATGTGAAATATACTAGATAAAAGTATTAGTCCAACAAGAGATATGTTGACATTAATTACAAAAATCACCCAGGGAGCACTTATGCTTTCAGCTTGTCGTCGTTCCTTACTGTTTCAACATCGAAGGTCTCCTAGAGCTTAATGTTGAAGCACCAATCTTCGTCCAGGTGAGGCCTGTCGCACAGATCACGGTCGTCATTGCACCAGTCGCACTCCCTCGGGAGACTTTCGTCGTCTGAGTACGACATTTCCTATGTTCATAATTCGAAGATTAAACTTGTACAATTAAATATATGTACTACGAAAAATAAATTAGATCATTATTATTCATCACTAGTTGACTATCGGTCTGTCGAGTCTTTTCTTGAAAACTCTCAGCTCACATGGTGTATACATTCGACCATTGGTGATGGTCGCTCCTTCTTTCGTTCCCAAGTGCATTACACCAAAATGTCTAGCACACGGGAACGAAGGAGAAGCAACCCCGATGACAACAGTCGGGATTCTTCGTCCTCTCATATATGGTGGAGACTCTCCCTCACTGATTCCTCTCTGACATTTGCGACCGTCGGTGATGGTTGTTACTCCTCCTTCCCCTAGTGCATAACAAAGGTCTAGCACAAGGAGAAGAAGGAGAAACGCCCCCACGACAACAGTCGGGATTTTTCGTCCTCTCATATATGGTGGAACCTCGACAGACTTAAAGTCAACCCGAAATATCATTTAATTTTCTTTCAAGAAAATCCAGGCCACTCAATATTTCCTACATATTCTAGGACAAGTCATGCCAAAATTCACGAAAAATTCTGGCATGACCTTTGCTAAAAAAGGACATATGGAGCGCCTAAAATTTTCTAGAACGGAAATTAATCAACACTTCGGCAAAACATAGGCCACTCAGAGGTGTAACCTGCAAACATGACCGACCACTTGGGCAACCACATATCCTATTTGAGCAATACAAGATATACATGTTTTTATCTACATCATCTCTTATAGGACTCATATTGACATGGAGATTTGGCTGGTCTCACCTCGAGGTCGGAGGGGGTCAGTGATGGGGACGACGGCGGGGATGATGGAGGGCTCCATGATTTCTGCAAAAAACAAAAACCCTAGAAGCTATCACTAATACATCCTGAATAGTATCATACATATAACACCACTAATACAACTAAAACCCTAGCGAACGACGGGTATCGATGACGAGGATGCGGGATAGGCATCGTCGATGTCGATGCGGGAATAATTGCTTAAACTAAAAAAATAACAACAAATGTGACATGTTCAACTAGTTCTATTAATTCAACTAGTTCTTACTGAAAATAAACTTACTATAAATAAAAATAAACTAGTTCTTTCTAAAAATAAACTAGTTCAACTAGTTATACTAATTTTCTTACTAAAAATACATTAGTTCTATTAATTCAACTAGTTCTTACTAAAAATAAACTAGTTTAACTAGTTTTATTAATTTACTTACTAATTATTTTAAACACTTACTAAAAACAGTAAAAAAACTACATTATACAATAGTAAAAAAAACTACAGTAAAAAATAGAAGAAAAAAAAAGAGATGGAGGGAGGAGGGGAAGGGAGGACGAAGGAGAGTGGAGGAGGGGGAGGAGGCCGGTGGG
>NC_041389.1:287930391-287940830 GCF_002162155.2 Triticum dicoccoides
GGAGGGGCGGTGGGTGGAGGGCTGTCGGCGGAGGAGGGAGGAGGGACGAGGGGGCGGCCAGAGGAGGAGGAAGGAGGAGGGAGGGGAGGAGGGAGGAGGGAGGAGGAGGGATGGAGGGAGTACCTCGGTGGAGGAGCAGCGCGGCGGCAGCGGCGGACAACGGCGACGGTGGACGACGGGTTCGACACGGGCGAGAGTGAGTGAGAGGGTCGGGCGCGTGGTGAGGATAAGGGAAGGTAGTAGTAGAGCGGTTTCGCGAAATGCGCTACTTCTACAGAGCGTAGTAGTAGCTGTGGTTGCAGATGTGCGCTACTGCTAAGTGGGGCTAGCCATCTCTGCCTAGTATAAACATAGCAGCAGCGCGTTTTCATAGCACGCGCTACTGCTAAAGTAGTATCAGTAGCATGGTTTATTTAAAAACGCTACTACTAAGTAGCAGTAGCGCACTATTTTTTCCAGCGCTACTGCTAAGATGTTGTGTATAAGGTTTTCCCTAGTAGTGAATATATATAAGCCCCGTAGGGACACGATGGTACAGAGGGGACGCAAGTAGCGTCGGTCTTTGAGATAAAGGGAGAGTCACGTCGGTTGCCAATAGGCAACCGTATGCCAGTTACCTAGGGGAGATTCCCTTCCAAATAAACTTGTGTTTAATTGTAACACCCCCCCTAATCTCTGCTTGTCCAAATAGTACCATCGTCTGAATATAAGTTCCTTCAAAACCCCTGTGGAAAAAACGTGATGAACATAGTGTTTGATATGTTGCTAAAACTCCTTCAAACCCAGTGGGAAAATAAGGAGAAAATCATGCAACATACAATAGGTATCATCTCCTTTAACTCAATATGTGAGAATAGTTTGGAGAACAATAAATATGTCATATATACTTTCCTAAAAACCCCGGTGGGAAAAACTGAAAGTATGACATACGATCATATGTTGATATTACCTCATTAAAAACCTTTATGAGAACCTGTAAAGTAAACTCATGAAGGGAAAAAGAGTATAATATGATTGTTTGAACATGAACAATTTAGGAAGGTACTGATGAGGATACAGACCCGGGGTAGGGTCATAGACCTGACCTATACGCCCTACCAAAGGTCACTACCCTAGAAGCAAAGAAGTCCAAGAGGCAACAAAGAACCCCCAGTCAAAGGTGTCGAGTGCAATCCACTCGACAAATCATATCACTCGGGTACCCCTCCTACCTGTTGTCACTCGACCATGCAAGGAATCACTCGACCTACTGAAGACCAGGAGTCACTCAGCACTACAACGGTCAGACGTTCACTCCATAGTCCTTAAGGTCATTAATAGCACTTATGGCTGGCGTTATCAGTAACGCCCCTACATTATGTACATTAAACCCCTTGTAATGGAGGATGGCTGGGGTCTTGGCGCACTCTATATAAGCCACCCCCCTCCTCTGGCACAAGGGTTCGCACCCCCTGTAACACCACACACATATAATCCAGTCGACCGCCTCCGGGCACCGAGACGTAGGGCTTTTACTTCCACCGAGAAGGGCCTGAACTCATAAATCTTGTGTGTACACCTTCACCATAGCTGAGATCTTGCCTCTCCATACCTACCCCCCTTTCTACTGTCAGTCTTAGGACCACGACAGTTGGCGCCCTCCGTGGGCAGGTGTCTTAGCGACTTGTTGGTGAAGTTGCAATTTTTCCGATCCCCATCATCATGGTTTCCGGCGGCGGATTGGCTGAGGTCCGCGAGATCCATCTCGGCATGCTCGTTTTCATCGCAGACGACTCCGCCTGGCTTCAGGAAGCTCCCCTTGACGTCGAGGCGCTCCCCGTCCGAGGGGCGACGCACTTTTGCGCGTGCGTACGCGGCATCCTTCTCCGGCAGCCGTCGACCCAGTATCAGTCGGCTCCCCGCTGTTCGCCGCCGCAAGCGATCCGGTCGGTCGCGGCTTCAGCGGTGGGTGAAACACACGGTGGCTCGTCATTCTGGCACCCATCAAGTCACGGCAATCGAGCCCGATGAAACTCTCCACGGCCTGTTCGACCTGGCTCCGTCGAAACCGCATCCGAGTGCGATAGCAGCGACCCTGCGGCTGAAGTCTTTATGGTCAACAGACCACGTAGTCCACCTGGTTTTCGCCGTGAAGATGGCGGGGATGGTGGCAGTGATTCGTTGTGCATCCACGAGGAGTACCATCCCGAACCCCTCTCTTCGCAGCAGAGGGAAGAACTTCGTCGCCGCAACATGGATGCACTCCACACGCCCATCGTTGGAGAAACCCCCGAGGCTCGGGCCTTGGAAGAGGTGCGCCTGGCAAATTTGGCTGAGCACACTCGATTGGAGAACCTCCAGCACGCACTCGACGAGCGTGCTCGGGAGCGGATCCCTAAATCCAATCGATGACAGCTTTTTCCGCCTCCACCTAAGGTATACCACACTCTGATCCAAAATCTCACAACTGCGGCCCGAATACCAGAGTCAATTCAACCTTCCCAATCAGAGGCTGGCAGAGGTCTGATGCAGATCCGGGCCTTACTCCGGGCAGCAGGAGAACAGAACACATCAGTGTCTCTGTCGCGGAATAAGATCCATAGCCGATCCGTGGTGGCGGACACAGTTCAGTCGGCCCACAGCCCAAGATCGCCCCTGCAGTGTGAAGGTCGTGGGCAGTATGATCACCGACCCGACCGCGATAACCGTTATCGAGCGCCCACACCTCCTGCGAGGAGCGGATCATATGGGCCTCGGCAATATGATGATAGACGCCATCACATCGGCGAGCGCAAAGTACCAGCCGACCCAAGAGAGCCAGGCTTTGATGCAAGATCTATTCTCGTTCAAGTTCTAATCGACCGGAACAGGGCACACAGGGAGGACCTTGACAGAAATCGTCTGACTGGTAGCAGAGTTCATGTTTCGGGTCCAGAATGTTTTAGCAGAGCCATCAGGGCTGGAGTGATTCCTCCCAACTTCAGGTTGGCGACTGGAGTCAGCAAGTTCACTGGAGAGTCCAAGCCTGAAACTTGGCTTGAGGATTACCGAGTGGCTGTGCAGATTGGTGGCGGTAATGAAGAAGTGGCCATAAAACATCTTCCTCTGATGTTGGAAGGGTCAGGCAGAGTGTGGTTGACTCATTTAGCCCCTGGTAGTATATTCAGTTGGGAAGAGCTTGCCCGAGTGTTCGTCAGGACTTTTGAGGGCACTTGCAAGCGAGCAGCGGGGTTAACAGAATTGCAGCATTGCTTACAGAAACCGAGTGACACTCTAAGAGATTACATTCAGAGGTGGACCTTTGCATCACACAGTGGAAAATGTATCTGAGCACCAAGCAGTGTGTGCCTTCAAGGAAGGCTTTAAATATCGAGAGCTGGTCCTAAAATTCGGTCGGACTAGAGATATGACCCTGACTCGGATGATGGAAATAGCCACTCGATACACTAATGGAGAAGAAGAGGATCGACTCTGCAACAGAAAGAGTAAACCAGTCGGTCAGGACGCCGGGGGAGGCAATCCAATCGGAAACAGAAACGTAAGGTTGAACCTGCAGTGCCTGGTGAAATTGCGGCCGTAGTTCAAGGAAAGTTTAAAGGAAAACCTAAGGGGACCTGCACCCCTAAGAAGGTAAAGATCAAGCGGGAAATGATGTGTTGGATTTACCATGTCACATTCATACGAAGAAGGATGAAGAGGGTAATCTGATTTATCCTAAACACACCACTCGGCAATGTCGACTCCTGATCCAGCAGTTTTGAGAGAAACAACCCAGTGAGAAGGAATAAGAGTTAGACAAAGACGAAGATGAAGAGGAAGACGATGGTTATCCCAAAGTCAATTCCACCCTGATGATTTCTGCTGATGTTGAGAGCAAGAGTCGGTTAAAAGTTATCAACAGAGAAGTGAATATGGTTTCTTCGGCGACGACGACCACATACCTGAAATGGTCACAAACAACCATCACATTCAACCAGTCTGATCACCCGACGCGTATAGCCACTCCTAGAGGCAAGCGTTGGTGGTTGACCCGATGGTCGAAGGCACTGGACTGGCCAAAGTGCTAATGGATGGTGGTAGCGGCCTGAATATCCTTTATGCTGAAACCTTGAAGGGGATGGGCATTCCGATGTCCAAGCTTAGTGAAAGCAATATGAGTTTTCATGGCGTTTTCCTTGGAAATAAAGCCGAATCACTCGGCCAGATGGCCCTTGATGTGGTTTTTGGTGATTCCAAGAATTACCGCAAGGAAAAGTTGACAGTTGAAGTAGTAGATTTCCAGAGTGCTTATCATGCTATTCTGGGTAGGCCTGCTTATGCACGTTTTATGGCTTGGCCATGTTATGTGTAGCTCAAGCTGAAGATGCCCGACCCCAGAGGAGTGATCACAGTCGCTAGTAATCGGCAGAAGGCAGAAGAATGCTTCTAGAAGGGTTCTAAAATAGCCGATGAACAAATGGCAGCAGTTGAATTCCAAGAGTATCAGAAGAATGCAGATCCGAGTGATTTGCTCCGAGCTAAGAAGCCTGCCACTGATTTTGCATTTCAGTCGTCTGGAGAAACGAAGCCGATTCATATCCACCCGACCGATCCCAATGCTGCACCGACTCATATCTCAACGACACTCGACAACAAATAGGAAGAAGCGCTCATCCAGTTCCTCCCTGAGAACTGGGACATCTTTGCATGGAAACCTTCCGACATGCTGGGTGTACCCAGAGAACTGGCCGAGCACCGTTTGCGTGTTGATCCAAAGGCAAAACCTGTCAAAGAGCATCTTTGATAGTCCGCCGTGCAGAAGAGAAAAGCAATTGGCGAGGAAGTGGCTCGGCTCCTAGCAGTAGAGTTCATCTGAGAGATCTACCACTCCGAGTGGCTTCCAATGTGGTCATGGTCCCTAAGAAGGACGATTCACTTCGTATGTGCATTGATTTCAAGCATATCAATTGGGCCTGCCCGAAAGATCATTTCACTACTAGGGAAAAGCCTAGCAGCAGCGCGGGTTTGGGCCCTCTCAGTAGCGCGGGTACCGGCGCTACTAATAAGGCGCTACAGCTAACGTATAGCAGTAGCGCGTGTTGACACACACTACTGCTACACATGAATAGCTGCAGCGCTGTTTAGAAAAGGACGCTACTGGTATTATCTGCAGCGCTGTTTTGGTGTAAGCGCTACTGGTAAGTCGGCGCTACTGCTAAATCCCCCCCTCGCTGCTACTAGTTTTATTAGTTTTTTCCCTGCAGATTTGTTTTTATTTGTTTTGAATTTGAATAGGCTTTATACAATAATCTTTAGCATATCATCCACATACAAATGTAATCATAGCATATACATACAATTAGTCTCATCAAATCATGTCATCATCATAATCATCATCCAACACAAAGTGGTCTCTCGTCATCAATCTCGAAAATAGCGATACATCGTCATCCATCTAAACAATGATATACATGAGAATAGCTATCACTTTGAGTACATGAGTTCGTATCCCTCTCTCGCATTAGCGTGAACCTAAACTAAGTACTGCGTGTCACTCGGAAACTGAAAACCGGTACACCTGGGCCTGACACTCCGGCCACTTGTCATATATATACTCCTGGCGTAGCACTTCTTCGCCATTTATGATCTATGCACCTGCATCGTCACATGAGTCGATGATATGCAACATATATAGTTGAGCAACACAAAGAGACAGACTTGGCAAAAATAGAAACAACATATCATAAGCATAAATAACAAAGTTCATCGTACCCAAATGACCTAACTAGAGTGATTTTCGCTAGTCGAGGAGGACGGTTTAATTACATCACAAATAAAGTTTCACCGTGCATAACTCAAAGTTTTGTCATAAAAGAAACTATGGACTAAACGGACACATTGTCATATATCGACAATCACTCCATCATGTCGTGCCATCCATCCAAGTCAGGGAGATAGTCATCGAGCTTTGTGAAAGGCTTCATGTCGAGACGCTGAGAGGCTATCCATGTTCGGACGTCTTCCCGCGACATTTGTCCTTCTGCATGGAACATCCCTGTTTTTCTGACGACCTCATTCATGATGATTTGGGCAAGTTCGCGCTAGATGTTATAGAACTCAGCTCGAAGTCGATGATCCTCGATATCTCCTATGTCCTTTGCCCATTGCAGAATATGGGCATCGCTAGATCTAGGTGCCATGTGAAGGTTCTGGTGATCCCGTCGGTACTCCAGCATGTGGTGTAGGACATAGAATCCATCATTAAGAGAATCGTTCGGTTGCTGGATGCAGCAGAAGTCGGTCTTATGGCTGAAGGCGTGCCTGCCGCCCCTTTTCTTCTTGTCCCTAACATCTCCACCCCTTGCTTGGTAGTAAAACATAGAACTATCGAGAACATCATTGATGTGGGTGTAATCCTTTTTGTGAATGTTCTTCGACGAGTCCAAGTAAAGAGCATGGGAGAATCAGGGTAGAGGATGATGAGGACGGCGCGCCCGCCGCTGCGCAAAATAAGTACACCTCAAATTAATTAGCCTCCACCGTGCAAATGAATTATTGAAATCGAAGGAAGGATAGCGGCGCGGATGACTTACATGGGATGATAAGGCACGAGAATCGCCTCCTTGTCCTTATTGGCGAGCATGAAACTGACGATGTAATCCCTCGCGTATTCACGATGCTGTGCACAGACTCCCAAGAAGGCCTCGTGCATGTAGTACGGGTCAGCGACACAGATATGAGCTATCTGCTCAACCCCAATGATGTACCTCATGTGCAAGGCATAAAGGCGGACAAAAGTAAAATCCAGCTTCTTCACGTGAAACATGTCGAATATGTAATCGAATCGGAGGAAGAACTTATCCGCGGGGAAGCCCTTGACGTATGACATTTGCTGCGGAACGTTAACCACGTAGAGTGGGTATCCTGGATCTTTCGAGGCGATGAGGCCTTTCTCTACCCGCAGCACATCGTCATGAAGTCTCCTTAGATCGCCGAATCTGGCACGTAGCGCTGTTTCAGGTAGGATTTGTTTACCGGGGATATGCCATTTATCCGCATCGGGGATATCTACACGGTCCCGAAGCCGAGGCTGCTGAGGCGGCTGGATCATAGAATCAGCTTTTTTGCCTTTCCTCGCTCTCTTCCTAGGCTTCTTTACCACTGGATGGTCGTCAATAACATGTTGAGACGGTAATTCAGGCACCGACTCATGATGCTCAAACCCTGAGGAGGCGCCAGTATAGACATACTGTTCAGCGCCATCGTAATCCTCATCCTCATCCATGGCGACGTCATCAGCCTCTAATGGAGCCACCTGCTTACCCCGTCCGCTATCACCCAACCCGACACCCGACGCTAATTGGGTAGGTGGGGTGTTGATGTTCATACCTTGCTGAGGCTGCGTGCTCGTGGGTGTGCTCCCGGCCGCCTCCAGATGAAGCAGACTCTTTGGCCACAACAGGACCCACCCATTGCAACAATCACCAAGCCGCCGCGGGGTCTCGTCGTCATCCCCCACTAGTATTAGAGGAGGCAAATTCTCGTGGCCCGGTTTGACACTGGCCACAGAAACCTTGAAGACGTTCGGGGGGATCGACCGGCTGTGGAACAATGGTTCCTTCGGCTCCATTATCGCCCCCTTCCCCACGTCCACCTTCTGTTCACCGATGGTGTACAATATGGTGCACGGGGTTTCGTCGGCCTGCAAATAAAAGTCTGCGACGTGAGACATCCAAAAGGCAACGAAAACGGGAGATTATACATTTATATTGAAGGGGGCCGGTGTGGAAGATACCGTGAGGGCGTCGAGCTCAGCCAAAGAGGAGGCACCACCGAGCACGTCCGGTGCGGCAGCCGGTGCGGGAGCCGATGCGGGAGCAGGTGCGGGAGCCGGTGCGGGAGCAGGTGCGGGAGCCGGTGCGGGAGCATGTGCTGCCAAGAAGTCAGCAAGGGGAAAGTCCTCTGCATTTTTTTTTGGATTTTCCCTTGTCCAAGTGTGAACGCCCGTCACCAAGGAAGTAGATATATCTGCAATTGCCTGTTTTTCGGCAGCTATCGCTGTTGCGACTGTCTGAGATGATTTCTTCTCAACCGCAATCTCAACCTTCTTGTCGATGCTTTCTTCAGTTAACCTCCGTCTTTCCTTTCTCTCCTCTGTGGTCTCACGGTAGTACTTCTTCCA
This sequence comes from Triticum dicoccoides, assembly GCF_002162155.2. Classification (NCBI taxonomy): domain Eukaryota; kingdom Viridiplantae; phylum Streptophyta; class Magnoliopsida; order Poales; family Poaceae; genus Triticum; species Triticum dicoccoides. The sequence continues at coordinate 287,938,532 of NC_041389.1, forward strand.
CGTGGCGCCGTCTCCGACACCGTGCACACGTCCATACGACGGTCGAGTATCCACCGGTTGTCGTTTCAATATGTTCTACGCCCGGTTGAATGCAGTGTCCCACTTGGGCCTCGCCAATGCCTCAGACGGTGAGTCGCTTTCGGCCGCAATCCTGCGTTGCTCTCTCTGCAAAAGGCACAAGGATCGTTTACAAATATGACTAACGTGTTCAGTCGAATTGATCAGAAACTAAAATTACCAGTAGTCTCATGAACTCCGTAATGACCGGTGTTGTCTCATAAACCTTCTTCAGTGGGTCCCAACGGTGGCGGGCCCTCAGGACGTCACGCTCCTGCGGGACGGTGAAATCCGCCAAGGGGTCTGGGATGCCCAGACTCGCGGCTTCCGCGTCCTCCTTGGCCCATTTGGACCTCTTTCCGCCGTAACCACGGCTTCCGAGGTGATGGGTCCCAATGTTCCTCTTTTGAAGCCCCTTCATGTACTTAGACTTTTCTTTGGCATCTTCGGCCTCGCAAGCCTCCTTGAATATTTGAAACTGCTCTTCCGTGATTGTCGGACTTTCCTTTACAATCTCGGAGTAGGGTTCCCCGTCGTTGATCTTTGCTTTCACTCGATTTTTCCAGGCGGCCAACGCGTTGCTAAACTTGGTCATGGTGTGTTTGTTTATCTTCTTCATTGCCGGGTCATTGTCTGGATCTTCATAATCCTTCTCATTCCGGCCCGGGAACAATAATATCTGGTGAAACTTCTTTAGGAGGGAGCTCCTCATATTTTCTATCTTATTTAGATTCTCATCGTTGATGGTGGCGGTTGTCCGTATGATGCAGCCTATTTAATTGCCGTAGCACGCGCGCGCTTCCTCGGGCGCCTTTGGCTCAAAATTGCCGTTGTCCACCTCCGTGACCACCAGTCTACTAGTCCTGAGTTTGTTAGGAACCCGTTGCCTCTTCGCTTTTGGTGCTACACCGAATCCGCTCCCCGAGGCAGCACCGGTCTCAGCGCCGGTCTCGATGCCGGTCTGAATCTCAGCGCCGGTGGCAGTCTCAGCACCGGTCTGCGTATGGGTCTCAGCACCGGTCTGCGTGTCGGTCTCAGTCCCCGATGCCGGGCCCAGTAACAACATCTGTTGATCGTCGGTAAAGCTAAAAAATTCGTCTGCCGCCCGGTAGACGTCGTCGCAATCACCAGAACCCTGTCCTTCATCGTTGCTAGCCATGTTTCCTATGATTAAATCTAGTCAATTAATTATAGACCTAATAAAATGAATAATGACATAAAAAGGACTATTGTTTTGCAGGAATGTTGACTCCTTCTTGGTGCGGCAAATCCCGGGCACTCGATATGTCCTAGTTTGTAGCACAAGTCATGCCGAAATTCACGGGAAATTTCGGCATGACCTTTGCTAAAAAGTGGACAAATCGAGAACCTGAAATTTGCCGGAACAAAAATGAATCAACATTCCGGCAAAACATAGGCCACTCAGCATCATTCCCTAGAAACAACAAAGCCACCACTTGGGCACAATCGAACAACTTCAATGAAAAGATATAACATGACCACTTCAATGAAAAATAAAATTTGCCTAAATTCTTTTCCTTGAAAAATAGTGGTCTTTTGAAAAATCAAAAACCTTTGCCAATCTACTTAACCTAGCTTCTTAATCCAACGAACCTAATTAACCTACCTATTTAACCTAGTTAATTAATCTAGTTTACCTAGATAATTAACCCTAATTAAACTAGTTAACGCAGCTAGTTCTCTGTCAAAGCCTAAAATAACTTTTTGCACTAATTAACATGGATAATTAACCTAATTAAAATAGTTAACCTGACTAGTTCTCTGTCAAAGCCCTAACTAAGTTTTTGCACTAACCTAGATAATTAACCTAATTAAACTAGTTAACCTAACTACTTCTCTGTCAATGCCCTAACTAAATTTTTGCCCTAACCTAGATAATTAACCTAATTAAAAACTGGCTAACCTATGCATGAGAGAGAGAGGAGGGGTGGGGGCTTACAGATGATGGCTCCGGTGGTGGCGACTGAGGCAGTGTGGTGGCGAGGGAGGCAGGGGCGTCTCCGGTGACGGCGAGGGAGGCAGGGGCGTCTCTGGTGACGGCGAGGAAGGTGGCATCGACGGTGGCTCCGGTGGCGTTGACGAGGCCGTGCGGCTCCGTGGCGTTGGGGGCGGCTCTGGTGTCGTCGACGGCGCACGGCTCTGGTGCGCGTCGTCGGCGGCAGCGAAGTGTGGGGCGACGAATCGGGGAGACGGCGGCGCGCGCGCGGGGTGGGTTTGAGGG
>NC_041389.1:287941420-288019893 GCF_002162155.2 Triticum dicoccoides
GCAAAACGCGCTATAGCTAAGTTAGCTATAGCGCTTTCCTCGAAACGCACTGCTGCTATAGCTAATTTCCTATTCTATTTCTATAGCGGGGGTCTAGGGCACGCGCTTCAGCTACGTTAGCTATAGCGCCTCTTACAAACAAACGCTGCTGCTATGCCTTCCTCCGATTTTTCACTTTTTCGTTTATTTTGCTTTAAATTTTATTTTTCCCTTTCTCCTTTTTCTATTTCTTTCATTTTCATTTAAATTTCTATTTGTTTATCATCTTATTTTATTTCCATTAGTAGTAGCGCTCTTCTCTGGAAACGCGCTGCTAACTGTGCTCTAGCAGTAGCGCATTTCTGTTAAGCTCGCTACTGCTATGCGTAGCCTAGCATTCTACCAATGGGAATATTAGTAGTAGCGCTTTTTTTACTACAGGCGCTACTGCTAAGTTTGTGTCTGTAGCGCGGTTTTTAATAGCTCGCTACTGCTACATAGCACTAGCGCTGTTTTTTGAACCGCGCTGCTGCTAAGATTCTGTGTATAGCCTTTTCCCTAGTAGTGTTTCCCTCTCCCCCGCATCGATCGGACTATCGACTCGACTGCGGGGTGCGAGCGCTTGTCTTTTCTAGATGCATATTCCGGGTATCATCAAATCTGAGTGTATGGTCCCGATGAAATAAAAACGGCTTTGATCACCCCATTCGGGTGCTTTTGTTATGTCACCATGCCATTTGGTCTCAAAAATGCTGGCGCCACATTCATGAGGATGATTCAGAAGTGCCTGCTCACTCAAATCAGTCGGAATGTGGAAGCGTACATGGATGACATTGTGGTCAAGTCGCCTAAGGGTTCTGACCTGCTGACTGACCTTGCAGAAACCTTTGCCAACCTGAGAAAGTATGATATCAAGCTTAATCCATCGAAGTGCACATTTGGAGTCCCGGGTGGAAAACTACTCGGTTTCCTCATTTCCGAACGAGGGATCAACGCGAACCCAGAGAAAGTCGATGCCATCCTCCGAATGAAACGCCCCGTGCGTTGTGACAGCCTGGATTTTTGCTTCTCTCTTTTTACCAGACTTGCCATCTCTCTCTTTCTGGACTTGGTTTTCATCATGGTTTTTGCCCTGAGTTGATTTGGATTTTGGATCAATTCAAATGGACTTGTCACTTGGGCATACCCTTGGCTTTCTCCCAAGTGACCTATCTATCTTATTCCTCCCACAAATCCCCAAAATAATAAAATGAATATTTTTCCTAAAAGGAAAATATTCATTTTTCTCTCTTAAGTTTATTTCAGAACTTTGTGCTCCAAAGCAATCTCAATTTTTCTTGCTCAGAAAAATCTGAGATAATTCCCAAATATTCTTAGGACCATGGCACATATTCCCATGCAAAAATGTTGCATCACTTTTAGTAATATTTTTGCTGTAGAAAATCTTTTCACTTCTGGACCAGAAACGCACTTTGTACAGCAAGTGCATTTTTTCCTAAGCTTTTGGCCATAATCTTTCTTGAGCTTAAACACCCTCCTAAGAAACCCTAAACCCCAGGAGATTAGCCCTAATGGCCTTCTAGAAGGTGGCCAAACTTGGCAACCAAGTTTCTGACGAGAAACTTGCCAGCTTGGTAGAGTCGCGTCTGGTCGGCCTGGGCATGATCCATCACCTCTACTAGACGTAACACTGCACGGTCGAGACTGTAGACAAGGTTTGGCCACTCCTGGGCGTCGTGTCGACCATGCCAGCCTGGTGACCGCCCGTGGACACAGTGCCTGGCATGTGTCTCAACGCGCTCTAGCTGGCGCCTTGCGCTTTGTTTCGCGTGTGCACGTTCCAGCGCTCACCGCCGACTGCCACACCACGCCACAACCCTCGACTCATCACCCATGATCCCTCCCTGGCGCTCGCCAATGCCGGAGCCGCCGCAACAAGCCAGTCCAGTCATGGCCAAAACGGCACAGTGCGCACGTGTTCTTGTCCCCATCTCAAACCGCCTCCTGTGCTCGTCCGCGAGCGTGGGAAAGCACCAGCATTGATGCTGCACCCTGCCCCTCATGTTGGAGCCTCTCGTCGATGTTCGCCGCGTGTCCAGAGCGCTCTGGCGGCGACACATCCCCCCTCCTGCTCCGACTATATAAAGCCACCCCGACTCAAATCCTGGCCACGCACCACTCCACAGAACCACCACAAACACGTAGAACGACCGCAGTTTGGTCGGGTAGGCCTCTGGTCGTCGCCCCAACCCGAAGACTCCAGCGATCCCCACAGTCCAGCTACCGCTCTCCAGGGCCTCTCGAGCTCAAGCAGCTGCTTGGGCAGGGCCTTGGTGGTCTCCTGGAGCTGCCTGGACCCCGCCAAGCCCTCGGAGTTGCCTCTTGCTGCCGTCTTCTTCCTCTCTGGCGAACCACGCTCACCACCGAAGCTTGCAAGATCGACTGCGACCAGCTCCGTCCACCTCTCGCCAAGCCACGGGTACAGGCAGGTGCACCGCGAGCCCCGCTTCCAATCTATCCCTCTAGTCTAGCCCCAAACACTACAAAAAATACACTTCCGTGATGATACGTGTTTGTCACAGTAGGTCGCGTTTTTTGTCATGCATGTACATCCATGAAAAATTTATGACAGAATCAAGATAGTCATACCTGTGCTGTCGTAGAAGTGTTCCATGACATTACGAAAATTATCATCACGGAAGTGTCCACTTCCATGATGATAAATCGCGCGTCACAGAAGTGCTTTCGTCAAGGATGACTGACACGTGGCATCCACCGTAACAGAACGCCGTTAAGCTATCGGGTTGGGTTTTGGATCCGATAACCCGTTAACAGCCCCGACCAATGGGGATTTTCCATGTGTAAAATCATCATTGGCTGGAGGAGACACGTGTCAGGTCCGCGCTGGCACAGGTGTCACTCATCCAATGGGCGAGACGCGCCTATGATATGTTGACACGTGGACCGACCCAACAAGTTTAAATGGGTCGGCCCAACTAAAGGCCCACAAGATTTTGCGGACCATAATGGGTCGGCCCAGCTAAAGGCCCACAAGATTTTGTAGACCATAATGGGCTGGCCCAGCTAAAGGCCCACAAGACTTTGCGGGCCATAATGGGCCGGCCCAGGTAAAGGCCCACAAGATTTTTGAGTGCCATAATGGGTCGGCCCAGGTAAAGGCCCACAAGATTCTTGTGGATCATAATGGGCCGGCCCGACTAAAGGCCCATGAGATTTCGCCGACATTAATGGGCCGGCCCAGCTGTAGGCCCACAAGATTTTGAGGACCCTAGTAGGCCGGCCCATTAACTGGCTGCCATGTTTTGGGCCAAATGCCGGCCCATATTTGATCCGGTCCTTAATGGCCTGCCACGTTCCGGGCCTAATAGTGGCCCATATGAGATCCGACTCGTTAAAAGCCTACCACGTTCTGGTCCTAATTACGGCCCAGATCAGGTCCGACCCTTTAAGAGGCTTTGGGCTCAATTATAGCCCATATCAGATTCGGCCCGTCAACTGGACACTATGCTTTTGGGCCCACTTGCTAAAGACCCACTTAGTAATTCGGCCTGATATCAGTTTTGGCCTGTTAAGGGCCCGTTTAACATTTCGGCCCTATATTAATTTCAGCCTGTTAAAAGCTCGTCATATAGTTGGGCCTAACTACGGCCCGCTTTGCATCCGGCCTGCTTGTAGACGATATCTGATTGGGCCAAACAAGGACCGAGACAATTTTATCCTGTTAAAAGCCCGTGATTTGATTCGCACAATCATGGGCCGGGGTTCATTTCGGGCTGCTGCCGGGCCGTTAGCTGTTCGGCACGTTTCAGGCCCAACCTACATCGTGATTGCATGACGGCCCGATTATGTACCATAATTTTACGGTTTGGCCGGTTTACTGCGAAGACAGGATCTATATATACAGTAAAATAACTGTAGCATCGTGAATAAGGAAAAACCTAGACTATACAATAAAGAAATTACAACATATTACATCCACTGGGCATCAAAGTTCACCACTATGATAATAAAGCACAAGCAGACAACAGATTACATACACTGAGCATCAAAGATCGCCCCCAGTGCAAATAAACACGCCGGCAAATTAATATACAAAACCGACAACACTTCAATAGAGTTCAACAAAGGCTAGCCCTGCTGGGGAGCTGTAGCGCAAGAAGCTGAGCAAGATGATGAGACTGCGCTTGTTCAACACTTATATCTTCCTCACTCTGAAAGATAAACAAGAAGACAGATGACATGTTTTGCACATAAAAGTATCAGTGCTGGCAATTCATCACATTTCTTACTGACGAATAAAGTGAAACAGTTTAAAATTGCATCAACACAATATGGAATTGTTTAGGTCAAGACATGGCAGGAAATGACATTGTGAAGGAGTTGGCAGCTTCACGACACCACTGGATTACAGATCAAGAACTCATAAGTATCAATGGTTAGTGTGCTGTCAATTTATCCCATTTCAGATTGGCAAATAAAGAGATGGTTTAAATAATACTCCCTCCATCCGGAATTACCTGTCATCAAAATGGATGTGTCTAGAACTAAAAATACATCTAGATACATCCATTTCAATGACAAGTATTTTTGGACGGAGGGAGTAGTAGAATGATATGACATTGTTCATAGTTAAGACATTGCAGAATATGACATTGTGCTATAGTGGGTATGTTCACCACACCACTGGATTACGGATGAACAACAGAAGCATACATACGGTGCAAAAGAAGATCACTTGCTATGTATAGTTTAATTTACATGGTATGAAGAAGGAACTTGGTTGTACAACTGAAAACTTAAATTGAGAAAGGACAAACTTTTGTTTATGAACTACATAATAAACTTTAAACATGCAATTTGATGCAAACACCAAAAATAAACAGCTGTTGCAGTCATGCCTAACCAAATATATACAACAAAGTTTGAAGGCTTGAGATGGACAAACTTACGTTATTGGTGAAGACAGGCTCTATAAAGGCCTTGTCCATGCCGATGGGGGGGGGGGCAATTCAAGAAGTTTACCATAGAATCTTCTTCATAAGCATTGCCTTTATTCTACATTTTGTTAAGAGTAAATATAGATGTGATAATATACGAAAAAATGGAGAATATTTAAGAAAAGATGAAGAGTGATGCTACATAACCAAGTATCTATAAATGTAAGTGCAGCAAGGCAAAAGGTACAGCCAAGAGCAATGTACAACTAAACTTCTTCAGTACCAACCTTATGGTAAGAGTAAATATAGATCTGATGTGTAGAAAATGGAGGGCAAAGGAAAATAAGCTGCAGAGTAATGGTACATGAGCAACTACCTGTCATTATAAGTACACTGATAAAGGACAACATGTACTTACAAGAACAATGCAGAGCTAAAAAAACATTGGCATTGGATATATTCTACACTAATGTAACCATTCATACAGATCAGATAATTTGGAGCGAACAATTGTAAGCAAGCTATCATGCATACTGCTGTTACATAATGAACCAGGTATGTATGCAAGTACAATGATATAGGACAATAGGTACTAACAAGAGCAAAGCAGCGGGCAACATATTTGCGATATCATGTCGTTCTTTTCAAACCGGAATTCTTCTTCGAGCAGATTTCCTGCAAAAAAGATCCGTAAGGCACATGCGGAAAAGTAGAAGTTCAAATTGTCATGTGATTTCATAGACAGTACCTCATCCTGGGAAATGAGACCAATGCATAACAAGGTTTTTCCATTTAATGTTTTCTAAATTTAGCACAGGATACTTCACCGGAAATTCGTTTATAGACTTGCCATCAAAGTGTGATTTCCTCAGGTAACACCGATACTCCTGCAATGCTTCCTTGAAAAGCACAAGCAAGCTTTGCTCGTCATGACTATCCAGATTGACCCTCACCTAGTTACAACAATGTAATGTAAATCATTGATGTGTTCAATCAGCAGAAAACAGGAAAATAATAACCATGAATAATAGCACTTACACGTAAGTTGGACAGGAAGATGTGAAAATGGTGTTTGTCATCACAATAATCTTCCCATGATGGGAATATATGCATGTAGTCCCTACCAACATTGAAAGCATTGTCTTTTAAACTGGGAATCGATGGAATGGGGTTCCAATCTGCAGGAATTGGCCATCTCTGCAGTTGGGATAGGTCTTCGGCCGGTGGACTTGCTGTACTTTTTGCTGGAGTGGGATTTTTCTGTGGTACAGCTGGTGCTATGGCAAATGAAATCGGTATACCTTTTGCTGGAGTGCAGGTCCTGTATGGTGGGTCTAGTGGTGTGGCCAGTGAAGTATGGGTACAGTCTGCTGGAGTCGGTCCTACGTTTTTTGTCACTGGTTGTACAACCAATATAAGTGGGGTGCTGTCTGATTTCTCCGGCACCACCATGTTTTTCAAGGACTTTGCTGGTGCTCCTTCAGTTTCGGCAATCACCCTCATCCTTTTTGACGTCTGATGCACAAGAACAACATTTGAGTGAAAAAACATGGTGTGATGACAGATGGAATATGTATTGATAATGGATGGGCATGGCATCTCGACATATATGATGAGTAAACTAAGCATATGAAATATGTAGAAGAAATGCAAGACAACATATGCAAGATACCCGCAATCAATAAAACATTGCCAAATTAGAACAAGCACCTTGATGGGTGAACAGGACATGCCATCTGCCTTTGACTCCTCGAGGTTAGAATAGTCATTAGGATCATATTCTGAACAAGAGTCAACAGGTGGGGAGCGTATGAGTTTCATTGCATCCAGAATGACACTCAATGCCTTGGTGCCAATTTTGTAAGTCATTGCAGTGTTTAGCTTCAAGAGTGGACTGCTGCTAGTGCGACACAAAGCAGCTACACAGATCATAGTGTAGATATAACGGGAAAACCTTAAGCATCAGAGTAAAATCAGCAAAGTGGAACTTGCTGGAATATATGTGCTAGTATTGCCGGTACGGCTAGAAATGCTTCGGATACCAGCTCTCTTCAAGTGAGGGTGCGGTACTGTTAATACCAGTGTAACTCTCAAAGGCGACACAGCTCCCCGCATTTCCTTGCTATTCTTATAGGATTCAAGTGGGCAGGCCACTACAAATCCTACTCCTATGTTTACAAGATCCTACAAATCAAAGAGGCTCAAAGTGTCCATCACAACCGACCGTATAGACCTCTACACTGCAAATGTCCCTGCTCATCTTCAGTACAAGGAACATACTGTACTACTAGCATACTCCCTCCGTTCCAAAATATAAGTCTTGGTAGAGATTTCCACAATGGATCACATACAGATGTATCCAGATACATTTTAGACTGTAGGTTCACTCATTTTGCTCCATATGTAGTCCATGATGGAATCTATACAAAGACTTGTATTTAGGAACGGAGAGAGTACATATTAAAGAAGAACGGAAGAGGAACATGGTAAAGAAGAGCAAGCAGATTTTGGATAATAAAATGTTGGTTGCGCAGTGCCCACACATGATGAACCAGAGCGCATTAAGAATGCAACTCCCAACTGTCTCTCGACCATTTCAGGCGGTTGGATGAAGATCCTACATCTCCTAACCCTTCTTCTTCCTCGTCTCTGATTCTTCCCATACAGAACACCGCACGGGCCGCCGGCCGGACCACCGGCTCCCACCGCCTGTCTTCCTCCGCCACCCCCACCCCACCCCCGCCCCAACCCCCACCCGCGTCGAGTTTTCTTCATTCGGAAAGTGTTAAGCTTGCAGGATGCTTTGTTCCATCTCCTGTAAAAGTGTTAGCTAGCAGTTTTTAAGATTCCTTTGTGGACTATTTAAGCTTGTAGGTATACCCGATGATGTTGTTAAGAAGAAGGCTTTCCCTTTATCTTTGGAGAGAGACGCATTGACATGGTATAGGCTATGTGATGATACGAGATCATGGAACTATAAAAGAGTGAAATTGGAATTTCATCAAAAGTATTACCATTGTTCATCGTGATCGCAATTATATATATAATTTTTGGCCTCGCGAAGGAGAAAGCATCGCTCAAGCTTGGGGGAGGCTTAAATCAATGTTATATTCATGCCCCAATCATGAGCTCTCAAAAGAAGTGATTATGCAAAGTTTTTATGCTCGGCTTTCTGGTAACAATCGCACCATGCTCGATAATTCTTGTGCTGGCTCTTTTATGATGAAGCCTATTGAATTTAGATGGAATTTATTGGATAGAATTAAACGCAACTCTGAAGATTGGGACCTCGATGAAGGTAAGGAGTCAGGTATGACACCTAAGTTTGATTGTGTTAAATCTTTTATGGATACCGATATTTTCCGTAAGTTTAGCACTAAATATGGACTTGACTCTGAGATAGTAGCTTCTTTCTATGAATCTTTTGCTACTTATGTTGATCTCCCAAAGGAGAAGTGGTTTAAATACCATCCTCCCATAGAAGTAAAAGTAGCTGGACCTATTAAAGTTGAAGAAAAGACTGTCACTTACAATGATCCTATTGTTCCCACTTCTTATGTCGAGAAACCACCTTTCCTTGTTAGAATGAAGGATCATGCTAAAGCTTCAACTGTTGTTCGTAAAAGCAATACTAGGACTTATACACCACCTGAGCAAGTCAAAGTAGAACCCAATATTGCTATTGTTAAAGATCTCTTGTCTGATAATATTGATGGGCATGATATTCAATTCTCTGGTGAAACTGCTAGAATTGCTAAACCCTGTGATAGAGATAAACATAGACCTGTGGTAGGCGTGCCTATTATTTCTGTTAAAATAGGAGATCATTGTTATCATGGCTTATGTGATATGGGTGCTAGTGCTAGTGCAATACCTCATGCCTTATACAAAGAAATTATGCATGAGATTGCACCTGCTGAGTTAGAAGAAATTGATGTTACAATTAAACTTGCCAATAGAGATACTATTTCATCAGTGGGAATTGTTAGAGATGTTGAAGTCTTGTGTGGGAAAACCAAATATCCCGCTGATTTTCTTGTTCTTGGTTCTCCACAAGATAGATTTTATCCCATTATATATGGTAGACCCTTCTTGAATACTGTTAATGCTACGATAGACTGCAAAAAGAATGTTGTTACTATTGGCTTGGATGATATGGTTCATGAGTTTAATTTCTCTAAATTTAGTAAACAACATCGTGATGAAGAATTGCCTAGTAAGGATGAAATTATTGGTCTTGCTTCTATTGCTGTACCTCCTAGTGATCCTTTAGAACACTATTTGCTAGACCATGAAAATGATATGTTCATGAATGAAAGAAGGGAAATAGATGAAGTATTCTTTAAACAAGAACCGATTCTGCAACACAATTTGCTTGTTGAAATCCTAGGGGATCCTCCTCCACCCAAGTGTGATCCCATGTTTGAGCTTAAATCGTTGCCTGATAATCTTAAATATGCTTATCTTGATGAGAAGAAGATATATCCTATCATTATTAGTGCTAACCTTTCAGAGCATGAAGAAGAAAGATTATTGAAAAGTCTGAAAAAGCACCATGCTACTATTGGATATACTCTGGATGATCTTAAGGGCATCCGTCCCACTCTATGTCAACATAAAATAAATTTGGAAGCTGATGCCAAACCAGTTTGTGATCCTCAACGATGTTTGAATCCTAAAATGAAAGAAGTGGTAAGAAAGGAAATACTCAAGCTTCTGGAGGCAGGTATAATTTATCCCGTTGCTGATAGTCAGTGGGTAAGTCATGTCCATTGTGTCCCTAAGAAGGGAGGTATTACTGTTGTCCCTAATGATAAAGATGAATTGATTCCGCAAAGAATTATCATAGGTTATAGGATGGTAATTGATTTCCGCAAATTAAGTAAGGCTACTAAAAAATATCATTACCCCTTACCTTTTATTGACCAAATTCTAGAAAGATTATGCAAACATACACACTATTGCTTTCTAGATGGTTATTCTGGCTTCTCTCAAATACCTGTATCGGCTAAAGATCAATCAAAGACTACTTTTACATGCCCTTTTGGTACTTTTGCTTATAGACGTATGCCTTTCGGTTTATGTAATGCACCTGCTACCTTTCAAACATGCATGATGGCTATATTCTCTGACTTCTGCGAGAAAATTTGTGAGGTTTTCATGGACGAATTTTCCGTCTATGGTTCCTCTTTTGATGATCGCTTGAGCAATCTTGCTCGAGTTTTGCAGAGATGTGAAGAAAGTGATCTTGTCTTGAATTGGGAAAAGTGCCACTTTATGGTTAATGAAGGTATTTTTTTGGGGCACAAAGTTTCTGAAAGAGGTATTGAAGTTGATAAAGCCAAGGTTGATGCTATTGAAAAGATGCCATGTCCCAAGGACATCAAAGGTATAAGAAGTTTCCTTGGTCACACCGGATTTTATAGGAGGTTCATTATGGACTTCTCAAAAATCTCTCGGCCTCTGACCAATTTATTACAAAAAGATGTACCATTTGTCTTTGATGATGATTGTGTAGAAGCATTTGAAATACCTAAGAAAGCATTAGTCTCTGCACCTGTTGTTCAGCCACCTGATTGGAATTTACCCTTTGAAATTATGTGTGATGCTAGTGATTATGATGTAGGTGCTATTCTAGGGCAAAGAGTTGATAAGAAATTGAATGTTATCCATTATGCTAGTAAGACTCTAGACAATGCTCAAAGAAATTATGCTACTACCGAAAAGGAACTTTTAGCAGTTGTATTTGCTTGTGATAAATTCAGACCCTATAATGTTGATTCTAAAGTAACTATTCACACAGATCATGCTGCTATTAAATATCTTATGGAAAATAAAGATGCAAAATCTAGACTTATTAGATGGGTTCTCTTGCTCCAAGAATTTGATTTACATATTGTTGATAGAAAAGGAGCTGAGAACCCCGTTGCAGACAACTTGTCTAGGTTAGAGAATGTTCTTGATGACCCACTACCAATTGATGATAGCTTTCCTGATGAACAATTAAATGTCATAAGTACTTCTCGTAGCACTCCGTGGTATGCTGATTATGCTAATTATATTGTTGCTAAATTTATACCACCTAGCTTCACTTACCAACAAAAGAGAAAGTTTTTCTATGACTTGCGACATTACTTTTGGGATGACCCACATCTTTATAAAGAAGGAGTAGATGGTGTTATTAGACGTTGTGTACCTGAGCATGCACAGGAACAGATCCTATGCAAGTGTCACTCCGAGGCTTATGGAGGACACCACGCTGGAGATAGAACTGCACATAAGGTATTGCAATCCGGTTTTTATTGGCCTACTCTCTTCAAGGATGCCCGTAAGTTTGTTTTGTCTTGCGATGAATGTCAAAGAATTGGTAATATTAGTAGACTTCAAGAAATTCCTATGAATTATTCACTTATTATTGAACCATTTGATGTTTGGGGCTTTGATTATATGGGACCTTTTCCTGCCTCTAATGGATATACTCATATTTTAGTTGTTGTTGATTACGTTACTAAGTGGGTAGAAGCTATTCCAACTAGTAGTGCTGATCATAACACTTCTATTAAAATGCTTAAGGAAGTTATTTTTTCGAGGTTTGGAGTCCCTACATACTTAATGACTGATGGTGTTTCACACTTTATTCATGGTGCTTTCCGTAAGATGCTTGCTAAATACGACGTTAATCATAGAATTGCATCTCCATATCACCCGTAGTCTAGTGGTCAGGTAGAATTGAGTAATAGAGAGCTCAAATTAATTTTGCAAAAGACTGTCAATAGGTCTAGGAAGAATTGGTCCAAGAAACTTGATGATGCATTATGGGCCTATAGAACTGCATACAAAAATCATATGGGAATGTCTCCGTATAAAATGGTTTATGGAAAAGCATGTCACTTACCTCTCAAACTAGAACATAAGGTATACTGGGCTATTAAAGAGCTCAACTATGATTTCAAACTTGCCGGTGAGAAGAGGTTATTTGATATTAGCTCACTTGATGAATGGAGAACCCAAGCTTAAGAAAATGCCAAGTTGTTTAAAGAAAAGGTTAAAAGATGGCATGACAAAAGGATACAAAAACGTGAGTTTAATGTAGGTGATTATGTATTGCTATACAACTCTCGTTTAAGATTTTTTGCAGGAAAACTTCTCTCCAAATGGGAAGGTCCCTACATTATCGAGGAGGTCTATCGTTCCGGTGCCATAAAAATCAACAACTTCGCAGGCACAAATCCGAAGGTGGTAAACGGTCAAAGGATCAAACACTATATCTCAGGTAATCCTATAAATGTTGAAACTAATATTATTGAAACCATAACCCCGGAGGAGTACATAAGGAACACTTTCCAGAACGTTCCAGACCCCGAAAAGGAATAGGTATGTGGTACGGTAAGGAAACCGACTCCAAAACAATTTTTAAAGCAATATTTCTCCGTTTTGGAATATTTAGAAAAATAGAAAAATAAGTAGCAGCCCGGGGAGGACACGAGGCCTCCACGAGGGTGGAGGGCGCGCCCTACCCCCCTGGGCGCGCCCCCTACCTCGTGAGCACCTCGTGTGCCCTCCAGCACCGTTTCCTTGCACGATACGTATTTTTGGTCGGTAAAAATTCATTATATATACTCCCGAAGGTTTTGACTCTCGTATCACGCAAATCTCCCCTGTTCTTGTTTCGAGCTATTTTTCTGACAGGTCTAGATCATCATGACGACCCCAAGTGCTTCCAATGCCAAGTTCTTCGAGAAGGTGATCAACCCTTACCTCACGGAGGTGCTGCGACACCCTCAAACCATTGAGATGCGTGATGGGTTGCTGCACATACGCGATGTTGAGGGACCAAAGGGAACCAGAAGCGTGGAGTTGAGGCTCGAAGCAATGGAGCAACAAGTTTTCAAGTGCCAGGGGATGGTGGAGCGTGGAATCAACGCTACCCACAAGATGCTCGCGGAGTTCACCAACAACTATGAGCCGGATGCCAAGAAGACCGAGGAAGCTGTCGATGTCAAAACCGGCGGATCTCGGGTAGGGGGTCCCGAACTGTGCGTCTAGGCGGATGGTAATAGGAGACAAGGGACACGATGTTTTTACCCAGGTTCGTGCCCTCTCGATGGAGGTAAAACCCTACTCCTGCTTGATTGATATTGATGATATGGGTAGTACAAGAGTGGATCTACCACGAGATCAAGGAGGCTAAACCCTAGAAGCTAGCCTATGTTATGATTGTTGTAATGGTTGTTCGTCCTACGGACTAAAACCCTCCGGTTTATATAGACACTGGAGAGGGCTAGGGTTACACAGAGTCGGTTACAATGGTACGAGATCTACATATCTGTATTGCCAAGCTTGCCTTACACGCCAAGGAAAGTCCCATCCGGACACGGGACGAAGTCTTCAATATTGTATCTTCATAGTCTTGGAGTCCGGCCGACGATGATAGTCCGGCTATCCGGACACCCCCTAGTCCAGGACTCCCTCAGTAGCCCCTGAACCAGGCTTCAATGACGATGAGTCCGGCGCGCATATTGTTCGGCATTGCAAGTCGGGTTCCTCCTCCGAATAATCCATAGAAGATTGTGAACACCAGGATAGTGTCCGGCTCTGCAAAATAAATTCCACATACCACCGTAGAGAGAATAATATGTACACAAGTTCAATCTGCTGACGTATTTTGTGGCATGACGTCACACCACTACCAAGCCTTTACTTGAACCGTTTTTATTATACCACCTCAGCGTGTTTAGCGAAGCGGTTTCCTTGGTACGTCTTGTCGAAGCAGAGATCGTGTTCCCCTTATTACGGGATTCCCATCAATACAGACGTGGGTAACCCAACCGTGCCATTGATTGTGGCGCTTGGGAGATAAGCGAGTTTTACCAGGCCGGTGGGGACTCATAGTCTTCGTCCGCCCATATATAAGGGGATAAGGATCCGCCTTTTTTACCTACGCCTTCTTCCTCCTTTGCTTATCCATATCCGCGCACTCGAGCTCAAGCGCCCAAGTCCGCACATCTTGCCTCAACCTTCTCCAACCATGTCCGGAGCGGGAGGCAAGTGGATGGCCTCCTCCGTTACGGAGGGGCACATCGAGAAGCTGCGCAGCACCGGATACCTGTCCAGCGACATCGCGCACCGGCTGCCCGACGAGGGGCAGCTCATCCCCACCCCCAGGCCTCCTGAGAGGGTCGTATTCCTTCCCCACTTCCTCCGCGGACTGGGCTTCCCACTTCATCCCTTCATCCGGGGGCTCATGTACTACTACGGCCTGGACTTCCACGATCTGGCGCCAAACTTCATCCTCAACATCTCGGCGTTTATCGTCATGTGTGAGGCCTTCCTCTGCATCCAGCCCCACTTCGGCTTGTGGCTAAAAACCTTCAATGTCAAGCCGAAGGTGGTGAAGGGCGTCCAAGCGGAGTGCGGAGGCGCCATGGTGGGCAAAATGCCAAACGTCATCTGGCTCGAGGGTGCCTTCGTGGAGTCCGTCAAAGGGTGGCAATTGGGGTGGTTCTACATCACCAAGCCGCGTGACCCTAAATGGGCAGCGGCCCCCGAGTTCAGATCTGGTATCCCCATGTAGCTCACCTCCTGGAAATAGAAGGGCTTGCTATGGGGTAGTTCGGAGGAGCTGACCGGACTCCAGTCCTATCTCCAGACCCTGGTGAACAAGAAGCTTAAGCTTGTCAATGTGATCCAGGTCATGCTCGTCCGCCGGATTCTCCCCTGCCAGCAATGGGCCTTCAATTTGTGGGAGTTTGATCCGGCACAGCATCGGACCCTGAGCAGGCTCTTCCACACGACGTACAAAGCTGCCTGGAGGGTGCTGTTCAGGGGCGGAGAAGCCCCCGCATCCACAACTGAAGATCGCGGATTGAGCACGAAGTGCCTGGCCGGCGAGGTAAGCTTTGTTATCCTTTATGGGACACTCATTTCTTTCATAGTTTGACTCTATGTGGGATCTAAAACTCCCAATGCCTTTAACAGGACTGGCAGAAGACGTCCGGACAGGTTAACTGTCCGGTTCCCCTTCCAGAAGATCCAGCGGACACCCATTTAGCGGGGCTGCTGGTTCCGTCCCTTTACGTGGTGCCAGAGAAGAAGGCCAAGAAGAAGGCAACGGGAACCCGAAGGAGTTCCCGGTGCCAGGTGATATCGGACTCGTCGTCCGATGGCTCCAAGGCGGACTCCTCCCCCGAAGACGAGGAGGAGAGAGAGGCCTCTCCCCAAGAGGGGGGAGAGAAGAAGAGGAAGGCTTCCCCAACGAGGGAGGCCGAAGGGTCCAAGAAGAGAAGGACCCTTCCTCCGGACTGCTCCGCCAACGCTGACGACGGCGACGAGGGGTGGCCCTCAAGGGCCAAGCCCCTGGCAAGATCGTAAGTGTCCGAATTCCTGGATGATTTATAATTTCTCTTTTTTGCCACGTGGTGTCCTTCTAATGCCGCATACAACCTGTAGTCCGTCCGAGGACGATCTTCCCGCTTCCTCGAGCGGGTCCTTGGCTCCGTCGGATGTGGATTCCATTCCGACTGCCTCCACCCCTCGTGGCGCTGATGACGCCGAGGTGGTATCCCAGGTGGGAACCCACCAGGAGGGGGAGGCTCCGGAGGTGCCACAGGGCAACCTCCCGGACTTCGCACCGGACTCCGCACCGGAACCCGCAGTGGTTCCGGAGTCCGGCAGGCGGCCCCTTCGTAAGAAGGGCAAGACCGTGACACCGGCGGCCTCCATCCAACCGGAGGCGCCGGACAACTTGTTGGAGGCTCTCAACGGCGCTTCCATCGAGGAAGAACACCGCACTATCATGAGTGCGGTGATTCAGAAGGTTCAGCTCGCCAAGAGCGGGTTGACCGAAGCCTGCAGCAGCCTTCTAACAGGCTTTGAGGTAATAAATTTTAAAATATGTAATGTAATACCGCATAGACAGTAGCCCCTGATGCTCGGTTTGGTGTTCGGAAAGAAAAGCCGGACTGAGGATCTGAAAAGATATACGCAGGAGTTCTAAAAATTATGTCAATATGGGATTGCAGGCTGCGCTGCTGACCTCTGTCGCACTGACTGCGGAGGTCGATGCTTTGAAGCAGAACCTCGAGCGGTCCAAGAAGCAGCTCGAGGACAAAGAAGGTGAGTAACACCGTATTAAATTTGTACCTTACAGAAATGGATTTTGGTTGCAAGAGAAATAACAAGAATAACGTGGGCACTGCAGGGGCCACGAACGAGGTGGCGACCCTGAAGAAGGCCGTGTCCGCGGCCGAGCGTAATGCGGCCGCGGAACGAGCTGAGCGAGAGAAGCAGGAGGCGCGGGTGGCGGAGGTGCAGCAAGAGCTCCAGGTTCTCGTGGAAAAGCATGAGAGTTTGGAGCGCGACTCGAAGACTCGAGAGTCCGAGCTTGCCTCGGCTCTTGAGAGTGCCAAAGCCGCTAAGGCCGAAGCCCATAAGGCCCTCCAGGAGATTGAGGCAGTGAAGAAAATAGCGGCGGGTAAGGCATTTTTCATGCAAAGCAAGCATGTGAATGTGAATTACCTGTTACTTACCCGAATTCGGAGCTCTCCAGGAGCGTTTGCAGATCTGCCTCGCAGCGTGTCCGATGTTGCCGCATTCTACCGGGCTGAGGAGGGGAGCTCGACGGAGAAGGTCTTCTGGTCTCAGTATGCTGAGGCCGGACATCCGGTGCCCCTTAGAGATCAGCCGAAGCAGTTGGTCGAGCTCCACAAGGTAGCTGAACAGGCCATGAATGGCCTCATAGTTCGGCTATGGCCCGAGGAGGCCATGCCTAGGAGCTACTTCGGCCTGGTGCGGCGGCTGGTGGATGCGTGTCCCTGGGTGGAAGTCGTCAAGCGCTCTGCCTGCATTGAAGGTGCCCGTCGGGCCCTTGCCCGTGCAAAAGTGCACTGGGGCAGGCTGGACACTGAGAAGCTTCTGACGGACGCGCTGCTGGCGGGCAAGGAGTATCACACGCCTGAAATGTATTATAAAAGTGTCCTGAAGGGTGCCCGCAAGATTGCGGATGAGTGCTCCAAAGATGTAATATTTTAGTAGACTCGCAATGTGTTATCCTGTGCGCTGAAAACATTGTTCATATGCGCTAAGCAACGCTTATTAATTTAAAATATTACCTTCTGTGCAGCCGTTTATCAAATCTGAGAGATGGCAAGTCGTCGGCTTCAGCCCCCATGTCATTAGTGCTGGGGTGTTCGGGATAAACTTGAGCACTCTTGTTCCCATGTTCGGGTCCATCTAGGGAGGCGCTCAACACAACGAACGAGGCAACCGGACTTATAATGCTTGAACACTCTCACTTAGCCATAGAATTCTATAATTTTAAATTTCGGCGAAGCCCCTAGTGTTCGGAAGACCGAGTTCGGGGCGCTATCCACGCCTAGGCCGGACAAAGCCGGTTCCTCACTCTAAGCAGCATAAGTCTTTAGGGACTCGAAAAGACCTCTCGAACAGCGACCAGCTCTCGCCTTATCATGATGGTCAGTTTTAGCTTTCTCCACTGAGGCGCTCGCCCAGCTCAACCGGGGCGCAATCGCAGTGGTTCTCCCAGTGCTACCTTAGCCGATAAAACGGAACGTAAGGTACCAAAACATGGGAGCCGGGCAAACCCAACTATTGACCCAAGACATGATTCGGAGCCAATGCATATAATGCTATAAGTTCGGGGTGCCGCACTTGTGAAAGTGTTCGGACTTATCACACCGTAATGCGGGGAACTTAAGCCCCTAGTGTATTCGGCCGTACCAAAGTGTATGGATGCAAGATGTCATAAATGAACATATATATAAGAGAGAAATGCAATTATAAGCGAAAAGCGATGCATTGTTCATTCAAGGAATTCTGCGATGAATGCAGAACAATACAAATAGTGCGGTAAGCAAGGGGTGAGACTATTAAACATGTCCCCCTCCAGGGGTAGGCTGCGGAATGGTGTATTTAAACAGATTTAATGCTCATAATGGAGACCACCTGAGTGTTCGTCGTAGCCTTTGTCCTTCCCTGGCTGTTGCATCGTGAGTTCGGCAGTTCTACTGCCGGACAAGGCCTCTGGTGAACGGAGTCCTGTGAAAAAGGAAAAAAGAAAAAGAGCGACACACTTGGGAGCCCCTGGTGTGGTTGAGCCGCACTCTGGGCCTGTCGTGGTCGTGCCCCTCCCCCTATGCCCATGGTATCTCCAGAGCGTAATGATGTACGCGAAGGACTAGTCTTGCAATCATGCAAGGGCTGGGGTTGGGGCCGCATTGCTACGCGTGCTCGGAACGTGCCAGGTGGTCTTGATGTATGTTGCTCTGGGCGCATTTATCCATGTCCGGTCGTTTAACGGCCGGACTCGAAAATTGCCTTAAGAGGCTGTTCTGTACTTCTGCCGCGAGAGCCGCTATGTGTTCCTCCGTTCAGAGGGAGCATTCAGTGTTTCTGTTGACCGTGATGACTCCACGAGGGCCTGGCATCTCGAGCTTGAGGTATGCATAATGCGGCACCGCGTTGAACTTTGCAAACGCGGTCCGTCCGAGCAGAGCATGATAGCCGCTGCGGAACGGGACTATATCGAAGATTAACTCCTCACTTCGGAAGTTATCCAGGGATCCGAAGACCACTTCCAGTGTAACCGAGCCTATACAATTGGCCTCTACACCTGGTATGACGCCTTTGAAGGTCGTCTTTGTAGGTTTAATCCTTGAGGGGTCTATGCCCATCTTGCGCACTGTATCCTGATAAAGCAGGTTCAGGCTGCTGCCGCCGTCCATCAGGACTCTAGTGAGGTGAAATCCATCGACGATTGGGTCTAAAACCAATGCGGCGAATCCGCCATGGCGGATACTGGTGCGGTGGTCCCTTCGATCGAAAGTGATCGGGCAAGAGGACCATGGATTGAACTTAGGGGTGACTGGCTCCATCGCATATACGTCCCTAAGTGCACGCTTCCGCTCCCTCTTGGGTATGTGGGTTGCGTATATCATGTTTACCGTCCGCACTTGTGGGGGAAAACCCTTCTGTCCTCTACCGCTCGGCGGCCGGGTCTCTTCCACATCATCGCTATGCAGCCCCTTGTCATTGTTTTCGGCAATTAACTTGCCTGCCTGCTTGAATACCTAACAATCCCTGTTGGTGTGATTAGCTGGCTTTTCAGGGGTGCCATGTATCTGGCAAGAGTGGTCGAGTATTCAGTCCAAATTGGACGGACCCAGAGTAGTTCTTTTGAATGGCTTTTTCCACTAACCGGGTTTAGAGCCTCTGAATCCGGCGTTGACTGCCGTATCCTCATTGTTATCGCCGTTAACGCGGCGTTTGTTTTTGTTTTGACGCGACCTGCCATTGCGGTCCTTGGTATCCGGACTGCCAAAATTTTTGCTGAGGTTGTTACTGCGGGCTAGCCAGCTGTCCTCCCCCGCACAGAAGCGGGTCATGAGTGATGTGAGGGCTGCCACGGATTTCGGCTTTTCCTATCATAGGTGCCGGGCCAGCCACTCGTCTCGGATGTTATGTTTGAAGGCTGCGAGGGCCTCTGCATCCGGACAGTCGACGATTTGATTTTTCTTTGTTAAGAACCGTGTCCAGAATTGTCTGGCCGATTCGTCTGGCTGCTGAATTATATGTCTTAGGTCATCGGCGTCTGGTGGTCGCACATATGTGCCCTGGAAGTTGTCGAGGAATGCGGCTTCCAGGTCCTCCCAACACCCAATTGACTCTGCTGGCAAACTATTATGCCAATGCCGAGCTGGTCCTTTAAGCTTGAGTGGGAGATATTTGATGGTGTGGAGATCGTCACCGTGGGCCATATGGATATGAAGGAGATAGTCTTCGATCCAAACCGCGGGGTCTGTCGTGCCATCGTAGGATTCAATGTTCACGGGTTTAAACCCTTCAGGGATTTGATGATCCATTACTTCATCTGTGAAGCATAGTGGGTGTGCGGCGCCTCTATACTGGGCAATATCGCGACGTAGCTCAAGAGAGCTTTGTCTACTGTGTTCGGCCCGGCCGGAGTTGTTGTATCCGGCGCGACGGTAGTCATCGTGCATCGTGGGGCGCCCGCGTGATCCGTAGATCGATCTTGATTGTCTTGCCTTGTCCTCCAATATGTCTCGCAAGTCTGGCGCATTCCCCCTTGGCTTCGTACTTTTCGAGCGGTGCCGGGGTACGGTCCTGATGGAGGGCCTAGAGGCCTCTCTATCGCGGCCACGAGGTGGTCGGTCTGCCGTATTGTGCGCTGGTGATGAAGGATTATACTCCTCCTCCTCTAATCGGGGGAGCAACTTGCGTTTTGGGTAGCTTTTGGAGGGAGGTTCGAGTTCATGCTCTTCGGCCGCGAGGACTTCGGTCCATCTGTCGGCCAGCAGGTCTTGATCAGCTTGGAGCTGTTGCTGCTTTTTCTTTAGGCTGTTTGCCGTGGCCATAAGCCTGCGTTTAAAACGCTCTTGTTCGATGGGATCCTTGGGCACAATAATTTCGTCGTCGTTGAGGCTTGCCTCGTCTCCGGAGGGAGGCATGTAATTATCCTCCTCGACCTCTTCGTCTGCCGCTCTCTCGTGAGGGATGGCTTCTCCATCCTCCTGCGCTGAATCTTGCTGGAGGGGGTTATTTTTGGCACTCTCTGGGGTGTTATTATCTCCGGTGCCAGAATCTTCATTCTTGCTGTGGCGGGATTTAGAGCGGCGCCGCTGACGTCGGCGCTTGGGCTGTTTCTTAGAGGAATCTGCCTCCGCTGCTTCTTCGCCGTTCCCATCCTTTGGGATGTCCACCATGTATATGTCGTATGACGAGGTGGTCTTCCAGTGCCCCATAGGCGCTGGTTCTTGGTCGTCTCCGGCATCGTCATCCATACCGTCGATGTCTTCGGAGTCGTAGTCTAGCATGTCGGTTAAATCGTCGACAGTGGCTACAAAGTGGGTGGTGGGTGGGTTTTGAATTTTTTTGTCATCCGCATCCCAACCATCCTGACCGCAGTCCGTCCAGGGCTCTCCTGATAACGAGAGATACTTTAGCGAATTCAGGATGTCGCCAAAGGGTGAGTGCTGAAAGATGTCCGCAGAGGTGAACTCCATGATCGGCGCCCAATCGGATTTGATTGGTAGGGGCGCCGGAGGTTCGGAGTCCGGCGAGGAGTCCGGCACCTCGGAGTCACGAGCTTTGCAAAGGACAAGGTCAGTATTCGGCTCCATCGCCGTAGAGATTGCAGCCCCCGAGGCGGTGTCCAGCCACCTGTCCTCGATCTGCACGGTCGGCTCCGAACTAGGGGACGGAGCGGACTCATGTGCGGCCTCCAGGGCACTGTCCAGCAGCAGAGCTAAATCATGCCCATCGCGACAGTGCGGCGTGCTCGGCCGTGGCTCGAATCCATCGAAGATCAAGTCTCCGTGGATGCCAGCCGTGAAGTTTAGGCTTCCAAATCTGACCTGATGGCCAGGGGCGTAGCTTTCGATCTGCTCCAGATGGCCAAGCGAATTGGCCCGCAGTGCAAAGCCGCTGAACACGAAGATCTGTCCGAGGAGAAAAGTCTCGCCCTGGACCGCGTTGTTGTTGATGTTGAAGGAGCCATCCAGCCTATCGGTGACGACACACAGGAACTCTCAATGAAAGCACCAATGTCGGTGTCAAAAACGGCGGATCTCGGGTAGGGGGTCCCGAACTGTGCGTCTAGGCGGATGGTAACAGGAGACAAGGGACACGATGTTTTTACCCAGGTTCGGGCCCTCTCGATGGAGGTAAAACCCTACTCCTACTTGATTGATATTGATGATATGGGTAGTACAAGAGTGGATCTACCACGAGATCAAGGAGGCTAAACCCTAGAAGCTAGCCTATGGTATGATTGTTGTAATGGTTGTTCGTCCTACGGACTAAAACCCTCCGGTTTATATAGACACCGGAGAGGGCTAGGGTTACAAAGAGTCGGTTACAATGGTAGGAGATCTACATATCCGTATTTCCAAGCTTGCCTTCCACGCCAAGGAAAGTCCCATCAGGACACGGGACGAAGTCTTCAATCTTGTATCTTCATAGTCTTGGAGTCCGGCCGACGATGATAGTTCGGCTATCCGGACACCCCCTAGTCCAGGACTCCCTCAGAAGCCATCTTCAAGCTACATGAGAGATCGAGCACCTCCAAGCCCAAATCTATGATATGCAAAACCAAAACTATGAGTATGAATATAGATTCAAAAGGATGAGTTTGGCTGCAGATTTGAGGATTCCGGAGACTCGATCATCCTTCTATGATGGTGAGCCTATGCCATGGAAGGTGGACGACAAGCTTGCATCATCATCAACACCTCCACCGCCAACAACAAGGAAGGAGACATAATCACATGGGTATGGGCACTCCCCTTGGCAACTGCCAAGCTTGGGGGAGGTGCCCTGGTGTCGTATCACCATCACAACTCCTATCTTTACCGTTTTTCTTAGTTCGATCCTATTAGTAGTATCTTGATTTAGTAGAATAAAGTCATGGCATGATCTAGTTTTGAGTTTTGCTTTATGATCCTTCTTTGTAATCGAGTCCGTAAGCTATATAATAAATATTAGTGTTGAGTCAAGGGCTTGAGTATTTTGCCATGATATTGGGTGATTAGAAGAAAAAGAATAAAAAGAATCAAAGAGTTCATATTAACCTTATTAAAAGTAATGACTTCACATAGAAAGAGTATGATGATTTAAAGTTGTTGGGAGTTGATAAATATAGCTTTGGTCATCGTTGCAATTAATGGGAAGTAATAAGGAAAGAGAGGTTTCACATATAGATATATTATCATTGACATCTTTTATGATTGGGAGCACTCATTAAAATATGACATGCTAAAGAGTTGATGTTGGACAAGGAAGACAACATAGTGAGTTATGTTTTCTTATATCTGAGATAAAGTATGTTGTCATGGATCCTCTATCATGTTGAGCTTGCCTTTCCCCCTCATGCTAGCCAAATTCTCAGCACCAAGTAGAAATACTACTTGTGCTTCCAAATACCCTTAAACCAGTTTTGCCATGAGAGTCCACCATATCTACCTATGGGTTGAGTAAGATCCTTCAAGTAAGTTGTCATCGGTGCAAGCAATAAAAATTGCTCTCTAAATATGCATGACTTATTAGTGCAGAGAAAATAAACTTTGTACAAACTTGTTGTGGACGCAATAAAAGCGACGGACTGCATAATAAAGGTTCACATTCAAGGGCAATATAAAGTGACATTCTTTTGCATTAAGATTTTGTGCATCAACCCTAAACGCGCATGACAACCTCTACTTCCCTCTGTGAAGGGCCTATCTTTTATTATTATCCTCTACCTTATGCAAGAGTCACGGTGATCTTCACCTTTCCCTTTTTATTTTTATCCTTTGGCAAGCTTAGCATGTTGGAAAGAACATGATATATATAATTGGATGTGGGGGAGCATGAATTATTATTGTTGACATTACCCTTGAGGTAAAAGGTTGTGGGGCAAAACTATAAGCCCCTATCTTTCTCTGTGTCCGACTAAAACTCTGTAACCACAAGTATTGCGTGAGTGTTAGCAATTATGAAGGACTAAGTGATAGTTGAGTATGTGGACTTTCTTTTAAGCTCTGACATAGACTCTTTCCGATGTTATGATAAATTGCAATTGTTTCAATGACTGAGGGTATAAATTGTTGATGCTCAATAAGGTTTCTGATTCATACTTTGGCTTTGTGAAAAGATCATCACTTGAACTTGAGTAATCATATGACAAAATCTATATATGTTGCTGTTATGAAATAATCATGATGCCTTCATGTCTGTATTTTATTTTTGGGATAATTAGATTTATGCCCCTAGTTGTGTCCCACTCGTCTATTTTACCCCTAATTCCCAAAAGTCACCGCTTCTGTCCAAGTCACTTTGCTCCTCTTATGCTTTTGCCCTTTGACCATTTGACCGTTAGTTTGAAAACATCATAACTAATTCATACTAAATCAGAAAAATGCAAATAAGATACCAAAATGTTCAGAAAAACATCACTTATATGTCAGTGTCATTTGCATTCATGAAAAAAGTGTTGGAAAGTGCACATCCGAGTTTTAGCTCTTTTTATACCACCATGAATAGTAAAATCTAAAAAAGTTCAAAAAAATTAAAAAAACATTTAGTGGCAAAGAATGAAAAAGATTTCAAGTGCCGGCCAAGTTTCATCGGGGTATAACATTCGTGGGTGCCGCGGCAAAAAAAAACAATCAGCACTCCAAAATAGATTATTTTTTTCCACGACTTCCACGAATGTCGTACCCTAATGAAACTTGGCAAACACTTAGAACATTTTTCATTCTTTGCCACCATATTTTTTTTTGAATTTTTTTGAATTTTTAGAGTTTACTATTCATGGTGGTATCAAAAGAGCTAAAACTCGGATGTGCACTTTCCAACACTTTTTTCATGAATGCAAATGACACTGACATATAAGTGATGTTTTTCTGAACATTTTGGTATCTTATTTGCATTTTTCTGATTTAGTATGAATTAGTTATGAAGTTTTCAAACTGACGGTCAAACGGTCAAAGGGCAAAAGCATAAGAGGAGCAAAGTGACTTGGACAGAAGCGGTGACTTTTGGGAATTAGGGGTAAAACAGACGAGTGGGACACAACTAGGGGCATAAATCTAATTATCTCTTTATTTTTTATCGACGCCTCTACCTCTAAACATGATGACCTATTTATTGTTATCAGCTTTTCGCTTGAGGACAAGCGAGGTCTAAGCTTGGGGGAGTTGATATGTCCATTTTGCATCATGCTTTTATGTCAATATTTATTGCATTATGGGCTGTTATTTCACATTATGTCACAATACTTATGGCTATTCTCTCTTATTTTACAAGGTTACATGAAGAGGGAGAATGCCGGCAGCTGGAATTCTGGGCTGGAAAAGGAGCAAATATTGAAGGACTATTCTACGCAACTCCAAAAGTCCTGAAACTCCACGGAATACCTTAAAAAAATAAAGAAAAATCGTCGCCAAAGATGAAGGCCAGGGGGCCCACACCCTGCTCACGAGGGTGGGCCCCCCTGGGCGCGCCCCCTACCTCGTGGGCCCCCTAGTGGCTCTCCGACGTCCATCTTCTCCTATAAGAAGTCTTTCGATGAGAAAAAAATAAGGAAGAACCTTTCGGGACGAGACTCCGCCGCCACAAGGCGGAACCTTGGCGGAACCAATCTAGGGCTCTGGCAGAGCTGTTCTGCCGGGGACACTTCCCTCCGGGAGGGGGAAATCATCACCATCATCATCACCAACGCTCCTCTCATCGGGAGAGGGCAATCTCCATCAACATCTTCACCAGCACCACCTCATCTCCAAACCCTAGTTCATCTCTTGTATCCAATTCTTGTCTCCAAGTCCGGGATTGGTGCTAGTAGGTTGCTGGTAGTGTTGATTACTCCTTGTAGTTGATGCTAGTTGGTTTATTTGGTGGAAGATCATATGTTCAGATCCTTTATGCACATTATTACCCCTCTGATTATGAACATGAATATGCTTTGTGAGTAGTTAGGTTTGTTCCTGAGGACAAGGGAGAAGTCTTGCTATTAGTAGTCATGTGAATTTGGTATTCGTTCGATATTTTGATAAGATGTATGTTGTCTAACCTCTAGTGGTGTTATGTGAACGTCGAGTACATAACACTTCACCATTATTTGGGCCTAGAGGAAGGCATTGGGAAGTAATAAGTAGATGATGGGTTGCTAGAGTGACAGAAGCTTAAACCCTAGTTTATGTGTTGCTTCGTAAGGGGCTGATTTGGATCCATATGTTTCATGCTATGGTTAGGTTTACCTTAACACTTTTGTTGTAGTTGCGGATGCTTGCAATAGAGGTTAATCATAAGTGGGATGCTTGTCCAAGTAAGGGCAGTACCCAAGCACCGGTCCACCCACATATCAAATTATCAAAGTACCGAACGCGAATCATATGAGCGTGATGAAAACTAGCTTGACGATATTCCCATGTGTCCTCGGGAGCGCTTTTCCTATTATAAGAGTTTGTCTAGGCTTGTCCTTTGCTACAAAAAGGATTGGGCCACCTTGCTGCACTTTATTTACTTTTGTTACTTGTCGCTCGTTACAATTTATCCTATCACAAAACTATCTGTGACCACTTATTTCAGTACTTGCGGAGAATACCTTGCTGAAAACCGCTTATCATTTCCTTCTGCTCCTCGTTGGGTTCGACACTCTTACTTATCGAAAGGACTATGATAGATCCCCTATACTTGTGGGTCATCAAAGGAAGGGGGAACCATGTATTCAGGGCGCGCTTGTCTCAAATGTGAGGAAATTTATAAACTTAGCCCCCGTTTCAAATTTCTACTACATCACAGCAACATTAGTCGGTTGGGGATAAGACGGTAATCTCGCATACACCAAATATTTGCCGACGAGAGTTTGTTTTTGGTGCCCACCCTGTATGAATATGAATCGGGGAGGGAGTCCATTTCGGCCGAGGACACACTGTGTTTTGGCGCCCACCGTGTATGAATCCGGGTGAGAGGCGGTTACGTCACGTTTGGGTGAAATTACAAACCTATCCCTATAGAAACCTATAGAAATCCAGCAGATAGGCTTTGCGTGGCAGGGATAGGCAGTAGTAATTTCCATCTCGCAGATTTTGGTTTCAGGCGGTTACTGCAACTTTCCCCGTTTCGTTCAATTTTTGCAGAGTGCACGGTTACCGTGCCAACTCAATTCAAATCCCGTTTGTATTCTATTTTTTTCGGGCGGGATCCATTTTCAATTGGAATTACATTCTATATACATCATTTTTTATATATACTTTCAAAAGCACAACAAAGAATTCTGCTCCTTTATATGTATAATATGATTTACAAATACAATGATCTCGAAATCTTAAGGTTGAATTCGAATTTTTTTTAACCAAATTATGTTCTACTAAAATGTATGGATCAGTAATATCTACATATTAAATAACATAGCTGTGCGTGAATTCATATGAGTATGCATGTTTGGTAGATCAATTTTGGTTCGAGTATGGATTACATGTATCATCATCTCAAATTCAAATATTTGAATCCCTTTTTTGTTTACTCCTTTCATGCCCATCTCTCTCGCATGCATGCTCCTTCAGGTAGCTATCACTCTCTTTTCTCCAGCTCACCCGCACGCCCACTACATGTTTCTCCTATCCTCGCAAACATGGTCTCTTAACGTCTCCCTTGAGAAGTGTCACACTCTCCCTATCATTATATGTTACACGGTTTTCATTATCTCTCACGTCTCTATTGTTCTCTAGTATCACTCGGTACCTAAGCTTTCTTTTTCACCGCCACACACACAGTCTCCACTCGTCTTTCACTTTGTCTTTCTCTCTATGGGATTCTCTCACACACCCTATATGTCTCTACATATGACTCATACCACTAAAATTACTCTCTCTCTCTCTCTCTCTCTCTCTCTCCTGTAGACACAACATTTGTTGCGGTCTCCTTTTCGTCTCCATCCCAGACTGACATTATTCATTTGTTTACCGATCAGACAACCCCGGCTACCGTCTCCTCTCTCTCTCACACAGACACACACACACACACAACTCCTGCTTCCACTCCCCTTCCCAACTACTGTCTCTCTCTCTCACGCACACAAAACTCTCGCTTTCGCACCCCGACTCGTATTTCTCTCACAAACATTTATCGACTAGCTAGCCTCTAGATAGGTTTATACACCCGCACACTCGTGCTTCCACCATCGCATACATGTCTCTCTCCCGCTCCTTGTATCTATGTAGCTTTTTCTTCCCTTCTTGAGACACGCCCTCTCGATCGTGCACACACACACTATTGCCTCATTTTAAGCTGATACCTATCGCACACACACTCCTTGTGTCTTTGTCACACATGCACTCCATCCTCCTCCACTTTTCCTCTCTCTCACACACACATGGGCTTTTTGCAACAACTAGCAAGATGCCCATGCGTTGCACGGAACATCAAGATGCATTTGTATGAGTAGTTTATCTTGTGGGGGAAAAGGATGAACGAGGGAAGGCCTTATTTGCAAATGTGGAGAGGGGTGTGGGTATCTTTTTGCAAAATTGCCATAGTTTCCTTCCTATCCGTCAGATATAGATCGGACGGCCTATATTGCAGGATGGCAGGCACACGATCATCACCAACAATGCTTTTTATAAGAGTAGGGATCAAAAATAGAGTTGGTGATGATGGTGGGCCTCCCATCCTGCAATGTAGGTCGTCCGATTTATATCTGACGGATAGGAAGGAAAATATGGCAATTTACCCGCACTCTTCACCACATTTGCAGATAAGGCCTTCCCTCGTTCATCCTTTTCTCCCACAAGATCTTGATGTTCCATGCAACGCACGGGCATCTTGCTAGTAAGAGTACAAATTAGACATATACCGCTTCTCGAATCTTGAAACCAACAACATTCCTCCCTTATCTCATCAAAACCGCCAAAGGAATATATTTTGAGTGAAACATAACATATTTTTAGTGACTTACGTATTTCAAAACTAGACTTTTTTTTTCTATCAAATCGGTGAATATGTATTAATCTACTTTGATCGTGTGGCAACGCATTGGCACATTGCTAGTAGTTATTATAATTTTTTGGACACCAGACAGATGGTGGAGTACATATACGAAGAGAAGAGGCGCACGCACGCAGTCGGCCTCTCGCTGTCTCGCACACATGAGTGTTACGTAAAGGCGATGTTAACAAATAAACCCTAAAACCCTAGGTGCACGATTGCTGCATTCGCGGGTACCATGTACGTGGTGGAGCACCTTTGTAGGAATAGTCAGCTCGCGTGATAATTTGATCCATAGGAGTTGATGGTCGGGACCACAGGTGAACGACTTGGAGCGCGGTGGCTCGCCAGTTGCTAGAGATTGAGTAGCCACATTTAAAATATCGTTTTTTTAGCTGGGTTAAGAGTTCCGATTATCAATGGCACGTTATAAGTAGTAAGTAGTTTTTAGAACGATTGGTATGGAGCGAAAATGGAATTCATAGTACTATGTACCTCCTTGGCGTATGGTTGTATGGGTTTATGTTGCGAGATGTTGAACCTGGTAGTTCTAGGGCAAATACTATGGTTTAGATTTAGATGCTGGTTTTCAGTAATGGCCCTGTTTGGATTCTCTAACACAGTTAGAGTTAGAGTTATTTTCGAACACACTCTAACCCAAATAAGCACCTCTCCACTGGGATAGTTGGGTTAGATGGAACTTACCCACTCTAACCCTCCCTGTTTGGATACTTTTGGGTTATTTGAGCCCCCAACTAACCCAAACTAGCTCTAACCCCATGATCCAAAAAGGGCCAATGAAAATCGGAAGGGGAAACCCTTCTTTGATTAAAAAAAAGCTACTACCTCCATACTACTTTACTAGTCCCCATCGTACTTTGGGTCAAAGTTTGTTCATGAATTTTACTTGTAAAATGTGAATGAAAAACGAGATTTTGTTATACCAAAACAAAAAAGGATTAGAGGGAGTGATTGCTCTGACACGGACGCGACCTCTCATAGCGCAGGCATTGAGCCGGCGCGCCGGCCAAGAGGG
The DNA here is from genome assembly GCF_002162155.2 of Triticum dicoccoides. Classification (NCBI taxonomy): domain Eukaryota; kingdom Viridiplantae; phylum Streptophyta; class Magnoliopsida; order Poales; family Poaceae; genus Triticum; species Triticum dicoccoides. Next base: position 287,970,893 of record NC_041389.1, read on the forward strand.
CCGCACTCGCTGCAGGCCCGGCTGAGCACGCCTCTTCGCCGCATGCAACCAGCTTAAGGCTGCCCTGCCTGCCTTCATTGAATCCACGCGTGTGCCGGCAACACATCCTTCCGCGAGCCGGCAGGCATTTTAGAACACAAAAAATGACTAAAATATAATGAATTTATGCATGGTCTTGACTTGTTGTGCTTGCACTGGTAGCAGGAACTAGTAGAGGTTTTTCTTTATTTATAACTCTCCTCACATTTTTTTGGCTTTGAAGTGACTCATGGTTGTGGACATTATGTATGAATGTGTAGATATCTGTGAACATGAGTTTGATGTCGAAGTTGAACTTGGAATGTCGGGCTTGCGCGTGAACTATACCATGTCCAATGCTTCGTCTGTTATTGTTTGGAAAGTAATTGTTGTTATTACATGACCCAAAAAAACATTTTGTGCCACATCAGTAGATGCACAGACATCACAACAGGCATGCTGACTCGATAAACATTTGAACCTAGCTATTATGTAGGAAATTTTGTATTGACAATAGTTTTAGATAGCAGGAGACGCCTAGCCTGCTCTGCCTCTGCTAGCTTATTTCTGGCTTCTTCCATCTCTTCTTTGGCTTGGGTGAAGAGAGCATCTGATTGCTCTTTTCGCTTCTTCAGGAACTCAGCTACATTCTCAAGGGCTGCTACACGCTTTCTTTCAGCCTTTACTAATGCCACGAGGACACGAACAACTGATGACTCCACCTAGCTTGTGTGTAATCCAGCATCATCTGGGAATTTGCACCTTGTGTCTAATCTAGCACCATTAGGGAACTGGCACCTTGTGTGTAATCCAGCCTCATTTGGGAAACATGATCTCGAGGTTGACCATACTTCCCTCCTTGCAGGAACTGCATCCTGACATGAAGTTACTTATTTTTTAGATCAATACTCAGAGCAACCTAGATCCATTTAGTAGAAGCCAGATAAACAGAACTCGGAGAAGAGAATTCAAAAGGAAAAGAAATATAAACACAGACTACAAGGTGAGAACACCCACTTCCTACATCAAGCTAAAAACGAAAGCATTAGGACGATTAAGACTCTTCTTTTTACGCATCGAAGAACACCACGCTTAAGAGAAACAGAAACTACAACATATACACATCGAAGAACACGAAGCTAAACGAAAGTAATTGAAAGGGTGTTACTTACCAAAGCTCGTTTTACAGGTTCGGTGTAGCTCCTCTTTAACTTGCCACGCTCCTTGAAGATGTCCCGAATATCCCATGTTTGGTCTTCATTGCTCCTCTGCATGTTCGCACTCGTGGTTTTAAAATCTCAACATGGTAAGAAAAATATACTACTAGTAATACTCGCGCATCTTGTGGGCAACATTAAAGCACTCGTTTTCCATGTTAGAGCATCTCCAACAGAATCGCAATGCGCGACGCTTTAAAAAAGCGTTTACAGTGCTGAGATCGAGAAGTAGATACTAGAGAGTAGAGGATAGTTCTCAGCATAGATAGATAAAAAAAGATAATTCAACTACTCCTCGTCGTCCGACTCCTAGAGATCGAGAAGTAGATACTAGAGAGTAGAGGTACGTTATTTACAAAAATACCATCTAATCTATTGTCAAAGCTATACTTAGCGATTAAGTGTGCCACCTTATTGGCCGAACGGCTAATCTTTGACAATTGAAGATTGTTGATCAACTTCAAGATGCTCAACGCTTTCATCTTAAGGTCACGCATAGCAGACCTGTCATAGTCCCCCGATGCAAGAGACGCTACCAGAAAAGCACAATCAGTCTCTAAAATTACAGGATTATGAAGAGAAATACCTATGTAGAGACCGACAATGCAAGCCCTAAGCTCCGCTTCCTCCACGCTTTGACAGACATCAACGAAATCCCACGACCAAATTTATACTAAAAATATCAATATCTACAATACTGATTATAATGAGTATAAGAATTACGTTTTATAATGAGTGTAAAAATATTGATTTGACATTGTGAATGTTGATACTCCCTCCGTCTAGGTGAGTAAGTCATCTTAGGTTGTGCACCGTGACCAAGGAGGAGGGGAAAATGAGAGACATTAATGTTTATTTGCTACTTAATAGTATTGCATGCAATGAACTAACCACTGCATGTCATGTTTGATAGTCTCAGGTCATTAAAAGCATGCACACCCTCATCTCTTATTGGTTGATATGTCAAGAAACAAGAAATGAGGTAGAAGTTAATGCACCACGCCTACGTGTTTTGGGATTATTTGGTTTTCGTAAGATGACTTACACACCTAGACAGAGGGACTACATTTTTCTATAAGTCTGGTGAAAGTAAAGGTACATTGACTTCAGACAAAACTTAAATGCACAATGCAGACTAGTTCCTCCGTCCAGGTGCATGCCATGTCCTATCTTGTCATCACAACAAGGTTAGCTATTAGAGTACCACTACATCCCTTTAGTTTAAAGGGCTCGATTCAAAATTTTCACCTACTCTTAGCAAGATAGTAGAGGCGGTGGAATAGTTTTTGAAGTCTGCAAAAGTACTCAACTAATGTTGTCGTTCTTCACAAAAAAATGTGTTTACCAATGCATGCATGATCACTAGTTACTCTAACCCCCCCCTCTCTTCTTTAATTCTTTGCCACATCAGCATGTTTGCTATTCCTGTGTGCATGATACCAGCTAAGATACCACCATTATGGCCAGCCTTAATCATCGCATGCAATAATTTAGTGCACCTTGAAATATGAACATGTGTGGGGCGTGTATGTTTTTAATGACTTGAGACTATACCTTGCCCGGCATGCAAGATGACTTATTATGCACCATTCCCCATACCTGCAGGAAGCCCGTTCATCTCCAAATCTTTTCCTCTCCATGGGTGGAAACAATATGCCTGCCAAACTCTCCTCCCTTCGGTGGTCCCACCACTCCACCCCGTGTGAAAAAATCTGCATGCATGACTCTCGTCCCCCCACGCTCGTCCAATCCGTTGTGACCAGCAATATTTCCACCCCTTCGCTCCCCCATAATTCACTCCAACAAATATGCCCATGTAGCTTTTACTTAACTTCAGGTGCATTGGGTCACTGACATATGGGCCCAACAGGGGACTGGCCCACATGTCAGTGACGCAACTGGACCTGCAGTTAAGTCACTTCAGCTCAGTCCATATTTTACGTAGGTGTGCCATTGCTCTCTATAAATACTGCGCCTCCCACGACATCGCTATATCCACCCCCTCACGTTCACGTTCATCGCTATCTCTTCCCCCTCCCTCTCACGTCGACCACCATGGCATCGCCCCTCCCAAGCCCTAGGAGCCCCTCGCTGCACCGCGCGGACGGTCACGCGTCGCCGTTCCATTCCTCGCCGCCACTAGTCGAGGAGGACGCGTCGGTGTTCCGCTCCTCGCCGCTACGCGAGGTGTCGCCGTTCCACTAGTCGAGGAGGACGCGTTGGTGTTCCGCTCCTCGCCGCGACGCGACGCGTCGCTGTTCCGTTCCTTGCCGCCACTAGTCGAGGAGGACGTGTCGGTGTTCCGCTCCTCGCTGCTACGCGTCGAGGTGGACGCATCGGCGTTCCCAATCTTGCCAGCACGTGCGTCGGAGGATGCGTCGGCTCCCCGCTACAAGGAGAACGCCGCGCCGCACGCCGAGCCCCCCAGCCTTGAGGAGCTTTCGAATGAAATGGATGTCACCTTGTGGGAGGCTTTGCCTCCAGCAGAGCGCGCCAAAATAGAGGCGGAGAAGAAGGCCGATGAAGAGAAGCGCACCGTGGAACAAGCTGCCTGGGAGGCCTATGTCGCGTCCGAGAGAGTTAGGCAATTGGCCCTTTGGCAGAAGGCTCTTGCGATGGCCGTGAGGGTGGCGGAGGACACCCGTGCCGACGCCCTGAGTGCAGTCAGGCACAAGCGCCTCATCTACGCTTGGCGGTACGTGGACCGGGTGCACGCTTCCAGCGAGGAGGAGTATCTGTTGGCGTCGGATCACCAAACCGGTGAGATCGCGCTCGCCTGCCAGCAAGCCGCCAATCAGCACCTCGCGAGTTGCGAGGCTGAGGAAGAGGCGTTGTGTCGGTGCGCTGGGAAACGGCCACGCACCAGGGCACGCGTGGCGCGCCACAAGCGCTCCTGCGATGTCGGTGTACTAAAGTAGGGGGTACCTTAGTACCCCGAACTTGTGCACGGGCAGTCGCAGCACCCCGTGGCAAAGCTCGCCGGGCGTCCGCCAAGACCCTCCGCCTTTTCCTATTACTACCATTCAAGAACAAAGTATTAACTAAGGAGACAAGGCCCCGGCAAGAGAAGCTTGCCGGGAAGAACAAAGACCCTGGCAAGAGGAGCTTGCCGGGAAGGCCAACTGAGGCGCTTCAGAGAACTTGCCACGACGCCCCGCGCGTCCCGGCAAGGCTCGGCGACTGGCAAGCGTGCCGGCGCGACAAGAGAAGGGCCGCGGCAAGGCGCTTGCCGCGGCAAGGCTGCCACCATGCACTCAGGCTCCAGCGCATCCAACGACGTGTCGTCCCAGGGCTACCCCAGGAGCACGTGGCGAGGCGTTGCGCAGCCATGCGAAGCGAGGTGGCAAGCGAAGCTGACAAGGAGGCCATCGTGGCAATCGGTGGCGCCCCTAACGGTCGTTTCCTCACACTGTTGGGGCGACCAGGCGGGCATTAAATGCCCTTGTCCCCCGCCGTCAGAATTAGGTAGGGGACACTATTGGACACTGTTGAACCAACCTGCATTTTTACTCTTTTACCCCCTCTTCCTACGCTGCCACCTGTCGGTAACCCCCTTGGACTATAAAAGGGAGGCTCGTGCACACGTAGGGGAGGTTCGGAACTTTTCCACACTGGGGTTCGGTTCATCCAACACCACCACACGCTCGCGCTCTCGAGCAAGAACAAATACAAACACAAAGCAGCAGTAGGAGTTTTATCTCTCTGGAGAGCTCCGAAGCTGGGTAAAAATCGCCCGTTTCCCCCCGCGCGCTCGACCTCGATCTGCTTTGCGTGCGCCCTCCGCTCCCTTGCCGGACTAGAAGGGGCTCCCCGCCCCATAGGTGCTCGTGCCCCGCAGAAGCGCACGACATCTTTGGCGCGCCAGGTAGGGGGGCGTCGAGGTCGTGAGCATCTGATCCGGTCTCCGCGCGCTCTACATCAACGCCTTCATCAACATGCCACCAAAGAAGAAACCTTCGGAGGTGGCCGCTCCGTCTACATCGGTTCTACCACCGCCGCAGGAGCAAACGGGCGGTGGAGTGGACGCCGGCGGAGGAGCGGGCGCCGACGGTGGGACTCACGTCGTCACTAGGTCCAAAAACAAGGCCCCGCAAGCCTCGGCGACCGTGCAGACACCACGTCCTTCCCAGGAGGTGCAAGGTCGACAACGCCCCGGTGCTCCTAGCACCGTGCTCGCGTTGGAGCAAGGCCAAGTTGGTGGGTCGCGGGACGTTCGAGACCAGCATGCACGCCAGCATGCTGGCGCGAGTGAGGTACGGTCGCCCGGACGGGGTGTTGCTCCTTCCAATCCAGTTGGGAGTCCGAGCACATCCCACTCCTCGCGCCGCTCGTCGCCTCCACCACCCAAGACTGCAGAGGAAGCGCTGGCCCGAGCCCAGCTACTTCTAGATTACCCTCCGGCGCCACACAAGATTGACGACTGGAGGATGACCATTTATAGCCTCATCGGCTTCACCAACGCCGACAAGCCCAGGCAACCGAGCGCATCGAAGCCCCGGCAAGGCGCCCCGGCGCCAGCCGACGCCGACAAGACCGCTGGGGGTGCCACTACCACGCACTCCCCGCCCCGAAGGCCGAGGTCACTGGCTCATCGGGCCAACCTTGACGCCGACTCCACCGCGTCGTCGGACCCACGAACCCGCCGCGATCAACGCCACGTTCTCCAAGAATGATGACATGAAGACGCTCGCACTCGCATCGAGCGTAGAAGGGAAGGACGTCAATCTGACCAGCGCGCTGGGCCCGCTGTCGATATGAATGCGCCAGGGGAACCAGGCGACTTGCCGTATGCGGCAGGTTGCCCTGCGTTCACCTGTGAGCTGCGGCAAGTCCAGTGGCCCAGTACCAAGAACTTTAAGCCCGATGTGCCCAAGAAGTATGATGGCAGGATACATCCGTCGGAGTTCCTCAGCATCTACACCATCGCGGTGCAGGCTGCTGGAGGGCGCGACGAGAAGATCCTCGCCAACTACTTCCCGCTAGTGCTCAAGCCTAACGTCAGATCTTGGCTCATGCACTTGCCGGAGAACTCCATTTCTTCGTGGGCGGACCTGTGCCATCAGTTTGTCGGCGCCTTCACAGGCGGCCACAAGCCTCATGGCCAGGAGAGCGACCTTCACTTGCTCGTCCAGAAAGAGGGAGAACCCCTGCGCAGGTACATACAGAGATTCAGCCAAGTGCCGCGCAACATCCCTGATGTCCACCCTGCCGCAGTTATCAGCGCATTCCATCAGAACGTGTGTAACCGTAGGATGAGGGAGGAGATGGCGATGTGCAAGATTAGAGATGTCAGCGAGCTGTACGCTCTGGCCGACAAGTGTGCACGGGCTGAGGAGGGGAGGAAGATCCCCGGAGAGATTGGGGGAGCAGAAGGATCTGACAGTGAGGATGCCGCCCCGGCAAGGAAGAACCGGAGGCGGAACAACAGAAAAATAAAGGCTAAGGATGTGCTAGTTGTCGAGCATTCCGGCGACGGAGGCGGCTCCGACAAGGCCAAAGCTAGTGAGTCCGGCGAGGCTGTGGTAGCCGCCGACAAGCAGGATGGCTCCGGCAAGCGGTATTGCAAGATCCACCGCACCAAGGGCCATGACCTCCAAACCTGCAAGAAAGTTGAGCAGATGGCGGAGCTACAGAAAGCTAAGTACGAGAGCCGTGACAAGGAGAGAGCCCAGGGACATGGCGGAGGATCCGGCAAGAAGCTTCCCGCCCGGGGAGGGCACCGCGGCAAGGCCAAACCGCGGCAAGGAGACAGGCCTCCCCGTGGCCGCGACAAGGACGAAGATGAGGATGAGGATGATGAGATGGAGGAAGATGAGGCTGATGACCAAGAGTTTCAGAAGGCAACGGAGGTGTTGTGAATCGACGGCGGTGCCTCTCTGCACACCTCGCACCGCCAACTCAAGCAGTGGGTGCGAGAAGTGAACGCAGCGGAGCCGTCCGTTGAATCGCGCAAGCCTCTGAAGTGGTCCAGCACGCCCATCATCTTCGATGTTGAGGATCACCCTGATCGCGTCACTGCGGTCGGGTGCTTGCCGATGTTGGTCTCGCCAACGATCCGCAACCTCAAGGTCACGAAGATGCTGGTTGACGGCGGGGCCGGCCTGAATCTGATCTCTTCAGCAGTGCTCAAGAAACTCCAGATCCCCGACAGCGAGCTCGAAGAGACTGGTACCTTTCAAGGAATAAACCCAGGAAGGAGCAAGCCGAAGGGGAAGATCACACTGCCAGTGACGTTTGGCAGCGAGCTGAATTTTAGGACAGAGAGGGTCACATTTGACGTCGCTGATTTCCCATTGCCGTACAATGGGATACTCGGCCGACCAGCGCTTGCCAAGTTCATGGCAGCCTCTCACTACGCCTACAATGTGCTCAAGATGCCTGGTCCGATAAGTGTCATTTCTGTCCAAGGTGACAAGAAGGATGCACTTATCTGCACCGATAAGATCTACCGGGAAGCAGCAGCCACAGTGGAGCGCAAGCCACTTGCCGCTGAAGCTCCCCGGGGGAAGAAGAAGGCCAAGTCCGGCAAGAGTAGCAGCTCTGGTGCCCACTCTGGCAAGCGCACCTCTTCGGAGTGCTGCGCTACCCTCGAGGACGCACCATCGAGCTCCACAGGCAAGTACAAGAAGGCAAAATAAGTTTCACAAGAGACTAAGTCCGACAAGCGTAGCTCTGATGCCCACTCCAACAAGCGCGCCTCTTCGGGGTGTTGCGCTGCCGTCGAGGACGCACCATCGAGCTAGAAACGCAGCCGTTTCTTGTATTCCTAGGCCATGTTCCTTGAACGGCCATACCTTGTATGGGAAACCTGTGCGCGGAGGAACCGGCTCGTGGCTGAGTTGCGCCCTTTTACTTTGTTTCGAGTCCGCTCAACAAATGAAAGTGCGCTGCAACTAGCCCGGCGAGGTTTCTTGCCGGAGGCAGCACCGCCAGCAGGCTGCTGATGTTCCGCACTCAGCAAGTGTGCTCGCACCGGCAAGTTCCCTAAAAGCGTGGGGTAGAGACATACAAGGGATGGAGTCAAGTAAAGGAGATAACACAGCGATTGGCGTTGTTCCAAGAAGTGCAGCCTTGCCGGAACGAAGACAACAGAAAAGCTAAGTTATCCAAGTCTGAGCACTGGGCCCAGCCAGTTTTAAATTCTCATGTTATATTCCTCGAACTGCCGCGCCTTGTATGAAAAAACTGTGCGCGGAGGAGCCGGCTCATGGCTAAGTTGCGCCCTTGATTTGTTTCCGAGTTCGCTCAACAATACAAGTGCGCTGCAACTAGCCCGGCGAGGTTTCTTGCCGGAGGCAGCACCGCCAGCGGGCTGCTGATGTCCCGCACTCAGCAAGCGTGCTTGCGCCGGCAAGTTCCCTAGAAGCGTGGGGTATAGACATACAAGGGAAGCGGCAGAATGAAGGATATAACATGGCAATCATTGCCGTAGAGTGCAATCAGTTTCAAATCTTTAAGGTTATGTTCCTCGAACGGCCATGCCTTGTATGAAAAAAAACCTGTGCGCGGAGGAACCGGCTCGTGGCTAAGTTGCGCCCTTGATTTGTTTCCGAGTCCGCTCAACAATACAAGTGCGCTGCAACTAGCCCGACGAGGTTTCTTGCCGGAGGCAGCACCGCCAGCGGGCTGCTGATGTCCCGCACTCAGCAAGCGTGCTTGCGCCGGCAAGTTCCCTAGAAGCGTAGGGTAAAAACATACAAGGCACAGAACCAAGTAAAGGGCATGACACAGCGAGCCTTGCTTATAATAAAGTTATATACTACAGTAAATAACTTACCGCGCTCTAAGAGCTTGTTCCTGTGACGCATCTAGCAGCGGCAGAAACAAGGAGAGAGAAGAAAGGTACGCCGGCACCTGAGCCCCGGTAAGCCAACATCGCTGGGGGCTTCAAGTACCGAGACTCATCCCCGCAAGTCAGAGTTGCCGGGGGCTGCGATAACAGATAAGTTTTTCATCCCTCATCATGCATCCTTTTATGGACTGAGGAGCGCTAAGTTATATTCCTTGAATGACTGTGCCTTGTATGAAAAACCTGTGCGCAGAGGAATCGACTTGGAGCTAAGTTGCGCCCTTGATTTGTTTTCGAGCCCGCTCAACAATACAAGTGAGCCGCAATTAGCCCCGACAAGATTTCTTGCCGGAGGCAGCACCGCCAGCGGGCTGCTGATGTTCCGCACTCAGCAAGCGTGCTCGCACCGCAAGTTCCCTAAAAGCGTAGGGTAAAAACATACAAGGCACAGAAACAAGTAAAGGATGTAACGTAGCAAGCTTCCTCTTTTTCATTAAAAAACATCCCATTTGGGGTACAGTCCATGCAGGATGAAAAACATGAAAGAGAGGATTACAAGTTCTAGATTCAGCTAAGGCCCGAAGGCTTACAAATTAAAAAGATAAGGTGCCCGTAATCCTTTTCCTGCCCCCTCCCTTTTTCAGGAGGTAGGTCAAGGAGCCGAAGAGGGCAGAAGGGGCGCCTAGGTGAGCTACGGGTGCCAGAAGACACCAAGAGAACATCCCGGGGGCCGGCCAGGGGCTTGGCGGAGACGGAGGCGCCGGAAGCAGAGCTCGAAGACGGGGCGGCAGGACGTCAGCACGCTGTCGAGGGCACCACGCCCTCGTACTCCGACTTGACGGCCTTGCCGCCAACCCTCTTCCTCTTCCGCAGCCTCCCTACGCCAGCCGCCCAAGGAGACGACCCCGGGGAGTTCAGGAGGCCGGCAACCCGGATGATCGGGCCGCGGGTGGCGCACGAAGCGACGCCCGACGCCTAGCCGGACCCGCCGTCCCCATCATCGCTGTCGCTCCCCTCCTCGTCACTCTCGCTCGAGGAGGAGTCTTCGCTATCGGAGGAGCTGTCCACGCAGCATCTCGCCCGGGTGCCGGAGTCCCCGAAGACCTTGACGGAGAGGAGGTCGCCATCCATTAGCTTGAAGTGGAGGGTAAACCCCGCGGTCAAGCTATGGATGCGGGCGAACGTCTTCCGCCCTCGATCAAGATACATCACGCCGGGGGCTGGGGATACGACGCTGATTCGCGTGCCACTGATCCCGCAGCCCCTCATGCGCAAACTCAGCGTCTCGGGCGGGTCCGGCTCCATCGCGCTCGCAAACGGAGCCGGAAGCCGGAGACGACGGTGGGGTGCCCGGCGCAGCTTGACGAAGAACTCCCAAGGGTCATCCCCCGTGTGGACCGCCGGGAGGAGAGGAATCGCCGGCGGAGACGAAGCCGACGCGCCACCCCGGCCGCCTCTTCCCCGCGCACCTCGACCTCGCCCTCGACCTCGTCCACGACCGCGCCCCCTCCCTCTCCCCCTTGGGGCTGGTTCTGCCACCACGGATGCGGGATAGGGAGGGATACGCTGCCTGGCAGCGACCCTCGCTGCCACCGATGAAGGGCTAGGGTTCCCTTCCTCCATGGCGGATGAGAGGAAGGGGAGCAGAAGTTGAAGAAAGGGGAAGATGAGGAAGTGCGGATTTCTGCGCTCCCCTCTCGCCCTTCTTAAAGGAGCGAGGTGGGGGCTCGGCCGCCCCGCTCGACGAATCAGAGCACGAGAAGGGCAGGGAATCGGAGCCGATCCGCTGCCTCCGCCCATGTCAGCTCAATTTTCCACCTCCACCGCCCACGACCCCACGCGCATGGGAACCGCGTGGCGACGATGCAGAGCCGAGGCGATAGGTGAGATAACTGCGCCCCGCCCCGTGATCACGGGGGTGGGCGCCTCGAAAATCGTGCACGCCACCCACGCCTCCCACGGCGCCGCGATTGACGCGTGCCGTTGCGGGAGGGCGCGGTGGTTTCGGAGTGGGTTTTGCATGGACCGGGGCCACACGTGCCCGTGCACTGTTTTGGGCCTGGCCCAATAGCGCTCGGCACCGTGTATGGCCCAGGCCCGGGGGCTCCTGTCGGTGTACTAAAGTAGGGGGTACCTTAGTACCCCGAACTTGTGCACGGGCAGTCGCAGCACCCCGTGGCAAAGCTTGCCGGGCGTCCGCCAAGACCCTCCGCCTTTTCCTATTACTACCATTCAAGAACAAAGTATTAACTAAGGAGACAAGGCCCCGGCAAGAGAAGCTTGCAGGGAAGAACAAAGACCCCGGCAAGAGGAGCTTGCCGGGAAGGCCAACTGAGGCGCTTCAGAGAACTTGCCATGACGCCCCGCGCGTCCCGGCAAGGCTCGGCGACCGGCAAGCGTGCCGGCGCGACAAGAGAAGGGCCGCGGCAAGGCGCTTGCCGCGGCAAGGCTGCCACCACGCACTCAGGCTCCAGCGCATCCAACGACGTGTCGTCCCAGGGCTACCCCAGGAGCACGTGGTGAGGCGTTGCGCAGCCATGCGGAGCGAGGTGGCAAGCGAAGCTGACAAGGAGGCCATCGTGGCAATCGGTGGCGCCCCTAACGGTCGTTTCCTCACACTGTTGGGGCGACCAGACGGGCATTAAATGCCCTTGTCCCCCGCCGTCAGAATTAGGTAGGGGACACTATTGGACACTGTTGAACCAACTTGCGTTTTTACTCTTTTACCCCCTCTTCCTACGCTGCCACCTGTCGTAAACCCCCTTGGACTATAAAAGGGAGGCCCGTGCGCACGTAGGGGAGGTTCGGAACTTTTCCACACTGGGGTTCGGTTCATCCAACACCACCACACGCTCGCGCTCTCGAGCAAGAACAAATACAAACACAAAGCAGCAGTAGGAGTTTTATCTCTCCGGAGAGCTCCGAAGCTGGGTAAAAATCGCCCGTTTCCCCCCGCGCGCTTGACCTCGATCTGCTCTGCGTGCGCCCTCCGCTCCCTTGCCGGACTAGAAGGGGCTCCCTGCCCCATAGGTGCTCGTGCCCCGCAGAAGCGCACGACATGCGAGCGCCGTGGCTTTTAGGAGGAGTATAATTTTTGTTTCGTAAGGCGATCTCATTAGTTTTGGGATGCAAATGATAAATCCTGAACGTTCAGGAATTTTTAGCGTCCTTAATTAAGTATGTAAAAGGGAAAGTTTGGAAACCTTGTGTATTATTACGCATTTTGCAAGTACGTGCATATAGCACAAACTTTAGTATATACTATCGGACTACACGTCTCTCTCGATATATGCTTGCAGACTGTGCTACTCCCTCCGTCCAGGTCAATAAGTCATCTTTGGCTGTGCACCGTGACCAAGAAGTAGGGAAGACTTGTACACCTAGACGGAGGGAGTACACTATTACTTATGTACGTGCAAATGCACGTTTTAACATTACGATGAGGTTTTTGTAAAAGTAGAAAACAACACTAGTCAAGCTTGTCGATTCAATGCAAAACAAATGCAAAAATGCTCGTTTGATTGTTTACTTTTAGCTTCCTTCTCTGTGGTTATTTCTCTGTCGTACTTTGTACGGAGTATCTCACTGGTTGGAAAGGCATGCAAATTCCAAAACCGCTTCCTACACCATGTATCGAATTTTCTGCCTAACAAGTTATGCCATGCAATTGGAATTCCAACTTGAGTACTACTACTAGTAGGAGTACCAGGGGCCAGTTCTTTTAGGCTTCTAGATTAGTAATCCCATAACTACTACCTCTGTCCTAGTTTATTGGTCCCCATTGTAATCTGTGTCAAATTTTGATCATAAATTTAACTAATGAAATGTTAGTGCATGTCACATGCACTACTCCATCCGTCTAGGTGAGTAAGTCATATTAGGCCGTGCACCGTGACCAAGGAGGAGGAGAAAATGAGAAACATTGATGTTTATTTGCTAATTAATAGTATTGCATGCAATGAACTAACCACTGCATGTCGTGTTTGATATCTCAAGTCATTAAAAGCGTGCACACTCTTTACCTCTTATTGGTTGATATGTCAAGAAACAAGAAATGAGGTAGAAGTTAATGCATCACGCCTAAGTGTTTTGGGATTATTTGGTTTTCGTAAGATGACTTACACACCTAGACGGAGGGAGTAACATTTTATCAGTTAAATCTTTGGTCAAAATTTAGCACAAATTACAATGGTGAGGAATAAACCAGGATGGAGTAGTAGTTTAGAAGCCCAAATAAATGAGTGAGGCGCCTTATTGTTAGTCTCCGCTGTGACTAGTCTTGTGGGAAAAGCTGGGGAAGCCGCCAAAAGAACTGGCCCTAGGAGTAGTAGCTAGGGATCGAGCGTGCGAGATGAACCGGAGAAAGTAAATGCAGAGAGATGAAATGCAAAAAAGACGGAGGGATGTGATGGTTGCTTGTCCGTTTATTTTACCAGGCCACTTATTACTGGGAGTGGTTGGGTTTTGTGATATGACAGCTTTACTGCCGCGCCACGAGCGGAGTGAGAGGTGAGACTCCCGTGCAGCGCCGCCCTCTACACTTGTACTACATCGGTCGTGGTTTATTAGTCCCCCATTGAATTTGACTGAAGATTTAACTAACAAAATGTTAGTGCATGTCAACAAAAACTATATCGTTGGATTCGTATTTGAACATAGATTTGAATGATATAATTTTAGGTGACATGCATCAGCATTTATCGTACTATATATAACGTTAGTTCAATTTTTGGTCGTACTAATCTATAGTAGTAAGGTGCCCGTGCGTTGCACTGAAGAGTGAAATGCATTGATCGGGGAGTTGTTTATTTAGACAAAGGATGTGGGGGTCATCTCATGTGTAACGGGTATCGATAGGTTTCTTCGGATATTATTTCATCTCTAGAGCTCACAAACATCCGGGTGAAATAGATAAAAAGGTATCTTTTGCAAACAAAAGCGTTCAACTGTTCAACCTGCATCCAAAACTAGTGAAGAAATAAGACTTATTGTGCTTTGCAAGAAATGATCTTTAAGAATTAATTTTTGAGTATCAATTGTTATACATGTTGGCTACAGATGACATGTCACTTTCTTATAGTCAACAGTTGGCTATACTATTAAGTAATATTAACCATGCCCTTATACACCTAGACGGAGGGATTAAATTAGGATGACTTGCAAGGGGGCAGAGGAGATGTAAGAAATGGTTCATCGTAAATCTTTCACCAGTACTGTAGTAAAAGTTCATACATGGAAGATTCTAGACTAAACCATAAACGGATACACTTTTATTCATGCGTGATACTCCAATAGAGCAAGATCCTGCATGGAAGTCTCCACATGCTTAGACAACGGATTACATTGAGCGAATACTAATGATCAACATTTAACTTGATAATGCATATTTCCAGGTGAACCTCCTTGGAGTCCCCGTGCACCGCGTCGGCGGGTAAAGGATGCCATGGGTTTTCCAAGTCCACACTGGCGGGATAGTACCAGCTCCCTAGAGTCCAAGTCCGTTCGATGAGGCCGGTGTCGCCGCCCACGCGACCCGGAGGGGTAGTAACACTGACCACGCACCCGTACATCGGCCTCGTGTCAGTGTCAGTGTCAGCGTCAGCGGCGTCGCCCCTGATGCACATTATAGAGACGGGGCAGCAGCCTGTGCGGGCCTCACTGTTGCCGATGATCAAGAGGAAGATGATGCCGTCCTCCTCCGAGACTAGCAAGCGGCGGTGATCCTCCAGTGACTCCGGCATGGTGAACGGGTAGCACGTCTCGTACTTGATGTTCTCCGCCAAGGGCCAGCAGTGACCCCTGCACGCATCCGTAAGGTGATGCACCATGTCCGCCGGCGAGCCACAAAATGGCATCAGGCACTCATAGCAGTGGACGAAGGGCTCCTTGGAGGCATCGACTAGGCCGTCCATGAAATGGGAGTGGATGTAGGGGATGTTGAGCCAGTTGAATATATGAGCAAGTTACTACGAGATTTAATCTGAATAAGCACAAAATAAATCATGACGGCTATAACAGAGATGAAACTAATCATGTGGACTAGCATAGTAGTAGGATACAAAGTAGAAACATGAATTCTACCACGATTTCAAACAGGAAGGACAGAAACACATACGGTGCAACGGGAGCAGCACCGTTGGCCTTGAGGTTATCGCCCATGTTGTTGAGGAAGAGGTTGCCGAGGTCAGGGAAGAAGTCGTCATCGGTGAAGTCGTGGCTGCCAACAATCGAGAGAGTGCGCTCCCCAAATTTCAACAGCGCCCGCCGAATGTAGCGCAGGAGGGAGTGGCTGTAGGGGACGTTGCGGCCGCCGAATGGAGCGCAGGAGTAGTACACGAAGCAGTAGATGGTGTCCTTACTAGTACTCCCTAGTCTCTATCTATCTATATCTACTCTTACAGAAAACCGAGTTGGTGGTGATGGTATGCCTGTCATCTTGTAATATAGACCGTCCGATCTATATCTGACGGATAGAAAGCCAACTATGACAATTTTACAAAAGATACCCGCACCTCTCTCCACATTTACAGATAAGGCCTTGCCTCGTCCATCCTTATCTCCCACAACCTCGTGCTCCTCCCTATGTCTCTATCTCTACTACTCTTCTTTGTTTTTTATAACAAATCGAATAGTGCTGCGCCGTCTGCTGCACGCCCGGCTAACACGCCTCCTCACCTCCATCATCACGAACTGAGTCTTGTATAGGAGTAGGAGTAGATAAAAAACCGAGTTGGTGATGATGGTGTGCCGTTCAATGCACGGGCATCTTGCTATTTTTTGCATATAAGTCCAAACACCACGTAGACACGGTCTTTGAGCACGGTTCATAGTCATTCCACACTCGGGCATTGAAGTTTGTAACTATTTTAGATTAGAATATACTACTCCTCCGGTGCTACTAGTAGAGCAGAGTCCTACTCTACTACTCTACTCAAGCAAGTTAGGGCATAGTACTGTAGTAGGTACTGTAGGGAGTACCAATACTGTGATCACTCAAGCAAGTTGTCTGGTATAGACATGACCCTACGCTGCTGGTATGTGTTTCGTAAGTCAAGCGGCGTGCTGTAGTCATCATCACCTGTCCACTTCCCGCAGCACATATTCACTTCTCCATCTTTGTCCGCACATAATCTCGTCCAATCTTCCATCCCCTCTAAGGCACCTCCCCCCCCCTCGTCCGAAACCCAAGCACCAACAATGGCAGAACCGAGTAGCGTCTGCCAAAAGAGTGGCTGGAATTCGCTCCCCACAGAGGTAATCAAGATCATTGTTTCGCGTGTGGACAATCTCAGTACCATGCCGCTCGCCGCGTGCTCGTCGGGGCTGTATCGTTTACTCAAAGCCCTCAGGCCGGAGCTTTTTAATCCAGCTCCTTGCTTGCTGATGCCGCCCGATCTTCAGAAATGATGTGTCACGCAGCATAACGATCGTAGGGTGGCGAGCATCAACCCCCTTGATTGTGATCCGATCCCTGTCAGCCTCAACTACATTAACGGTATGTACTGGGTCAGCATGAACATGTCTTGGATGGTGCTCATCGACGGTCGCGGCAGCTGGATGCTCGTGGAGGTCTACACTTGGCGATTGATCCCCCTTCCTTCGATTAACACTGCACTGCTTTGGCACCGCGGCCCAGAATACTCGGAATCTTACAGTAGCCAACATGATACCAAGTTGGATTTGCTCAAGGTTGTAATCTGCCAAGTGCCCACAAGATATGCAAATTATAAAGACTTCAGGCTAATTGCGTTCTTAACCACGGTCTCGCCTATCTGACAGGTCACTGCGGTAAGTGGATAAATCTGCACGTCCATCGCAGGATCATACATCCTCCATGGTTCTCTGATGCCATTGAACACAAGGGCTTCATTTACGCCGTCGACTCCTTCTATGGTTGGACGTATTGCTGGCCTACTCCAGTCATCGCTACAAATGGCTGTTACAGCAGTATGTTACTTTCCTATGATATCATGATGGCTTGCTTATATTACTGTCAACATTTACTAAAAAAATATTCATGCTCATAACATGTTGTTCTTAATTGACTAAATCAAGAGCCCTTTTTTATTTGACTCCAACTTGATATGATGTTATAGGCCGCCTGGTGTCCCTACCCTTCCTAATCCCAGAACCTTTCAAAGAAAAGCGGCATGGCAGTTGCAGGTGTTTCCTGGCTCGATCAGACGACGGTGAAAGATTGATGATCGTTCGCACGTACCGGACGTGTTGTTTCGAGGAATACAATCACAGTCACTTCAAGGTCTTTGAGCAGGATCCCAGCTTCTCTGGGCCTTCAGGAATTTTTGACTGGAGGCTCGTAAGTAGCCTTGGTACACGCTCTCTGTTTGTCGGACTGAATTATCCGATTAACCAAGAGATAACCGACGGCAAGGATCATGATGGCAGCGCGGTTTCGTTCATCAGGCAAAACTGTGTGTACATAGCGTACCATGCGTCTCTGCATGCACCATACCCTGATATGTGCCACCACGCTCTGCAGCCCAAATTGGGAGAGAGGGTCGCAAGTATCAGACTTCGACCTGCTGGCTGGAGTTTCCCCCGTCAGGCACCCATCTGGTTCAAGCCGTCAGCCAATCTCCACAGCTTAATAAATAGTAACATCTAACTGAGCCAGTTAGTTAGATGCGTACACTTGGTGTAGTAGGCTCTTTATTTAGTTTGATGCATACACTTGTTCTTTTTTGGTAGCCCTTTTGTAATGATGACTGATGTTTGGTTTGGAAGAGAGAGCTGCGTCTTCACTCTTCTGGCCTGCTTACTGCTTCTGTTGCACCCCCAGCCCTGGTTGCTGCTGCTGCTGTTTTCAATGTACAATCAATAGTATATTTTGTCTGTTGGTTGAATAAACGTGTTGTTAGAATGACAAACACAATATTTTGGAAGTCGTTGCACGGTTCGATCCTTTAGTGCCCCGTACCATACCTAGCTCATACTATTTTTCGTGCGGAACACATTTTCCACTTGTTGATGACATGCAGCCCACTGATGAAGGCCCAATAGAGAAGCCCATAATTAACTGGAAGGGAGGCTCTGACATGAATCCGGCCCAGGTACATGCTCATGGTCCCCTAAACATAAATAAGTAAATACATAAATAAAGCTAAATGTGCATGCACCAGTTCTTTGGGAAAATAGGTAGCCCAGTATTTCTTTTTGAAGAATACCCAAGCTAGGCCTATTTGTTTTCTCCGAATTACTGGGCTACAAATCTTTCAAGACAAGGAGGGATGCATTCCGTCCTGGCCAAAGAGTATGGTCAATGTCTGTTAAAAGTAATATCAAAAGGGGTTGAAAATTCCAAAAAAAATATAGCAAATGGGATATTAGTTTCTTTTTTTTGTTCTTCACTGATATCTTATATGTATTTCATTGGATTTAACATGACATAGTACTAATTTATTTTTAAATTTGTTTTAGTATGGCTATTAATTTTTGGATTAAGAATATTTCGTTCCCCAGCAAAAATTTGTGAATTTTCAAAATTTCCCACATATTTAGTTGATTTTTTGACCCTGGTACTGACCAGAAAATGGCCAGCAATTCTAAAATTGGAAAATGGGCTGCAATAAATTCCATATGAATTAGAAAATGAGTAAAAATTATAAAAATAATAGAAAATGGGCTGTACACGCCACAGATTTCGAGGCTGACTTGTTTACGCAAGGCTTTGTCAGTGAACACATGATTCTAGCAGCAGTGACTGTTGGATGTCCATCTAACGGCCAACGTGCTTCTTTAATCTCTGATCTTCCTGCTCCAGCCGCCTAAACTAGCGCCGGCGGGACTGCCTGCTCCCTCCTCTTGTGGCCCACTATGATGCCGCGCAGGCTTCCCCGGCCCACCCTACTCCCTCCGCTGGCCTGGCCGCACGCAATCAACTGCCTCCTTATTACGCGAAAAAATGATTCCTCCCACTGACATCTGGGGCGCACCGGTTGGGAGGCTGACCTGTGGGCCTACTAAGTTGACGCGTACGCAAGGCTTGTCAACTTAGTCAACAAACGATTCTAGCAGTAGTAATCGTTGGATTTGAAGCGAATGGGCCTACCGCTTCTTCAATCACTGCTCTTCTTGCACCAGCCGCCCAAACTAGCGCCGGGGAGACCGCCTGCTCCTGCCTCCAGTGGCCGGATGTGCTGCCGTTGAGGCCTCATCGCCCCCTACCACTCCCACCGCTAGCTAGGCCCTGCGGCGACGGCAGCCTCACACCATAACCGAACCAGTGAACCCTCGTACTCCTCTCCGCGTGGGCATCCACTGACGCGTCTTCCCCGGCTCCGCGTCATCCCCTTCCTAGGCCTCGCCGTCGTCCACCACCTTGGTGCTCTTGGTGCGACTTGGTCAATGTGGTCAATGACATTCCATCAGAAGAGTACTGTACATGGAGAGGCTGACAGCTGGGTCCATGGCCACAGCCCAGTTTTTTTGTGATTTGCTAAGTAAGTCGCTTTGTCAGGCCTGTTGGGCTGCAAATCTTTCAAGACGAGGAGAGCTTTCATTCGGCTGGCCGAGAAAATGGCCCATCAGTAATGAGAAATGAGCTGTACATTTTTAAAACACATCAAACCAGCAATTAGTTTCAAATATCTCTTTTTTTCATTTCGAGATTTTAAATTACATTAATTTTTATGCGTGGAGAATTTGTTGGATTTTATATTGATATACATTTATTTTTAAAATCAGTTTGAATGTGAGTCGAAATTTTGGGATTAAAAACAGTTCGGACCGCACCGAAATATGAAAAATTTCATATAATTTTTTAACCGTGGCCACAATATGGGCTGTAATGCTAACAAAAAGAATATGGGCTCCAAAAAAAACTTAAGAATTAGCAAATGGGCTGTAAATTATTAGATATAATGGCAGATGGGTTGTATGCTGTTTTCCACAGATTTGAGGCTTTCCTAAAAGAAGGTTGACGCACAAACAGTGACTGTTGGATGGACATCGAACGGCCGTCGTGCTTCTTCAATCTCTGCTCTTCCTGCTCCATCCATCAAACAAGCACATGCGGGACTGCCTGCTCCCTCCTCCCCGCGGCCGGCTCTGCTGCCGCGCAGGCCTCACCGCCCGACCGTACTCCCATCGCTGGCCTAGCCATCCCTCTACTCACCCACACCTATTGTTATTCTCTGGCGACGGCAGACGAACCAGTAAACCCTCGTAAAGTCGTACTCCCCTCCGCGTGGGAAACAACTGTCGAGTCTTCCCTGCCTCCGTGTCGTTCCCTTCCTAGGCCTCGCTGTCGTCCACCCCCTGGTGCTCCCAACGCAGCCTGGTCAACGTGGTCAATGACCGACATGCATTCGAAGTGGACTGTACATGGAGAGGCCGACAGCTGGGTCCATGGCCGCACGCAAGGAAATGCCTTCTTATTACGCGCAAAATAATGATTTCTCCACCTGACATCAGGGACCCACCAAAAGGGCCTCTGAGGGAGTCCTGGACTAGGGGGTGTCCGGACAGCCGGACTATCATCATCAGCCGGACTCCAAGACTATGAAGATACAAGATTGAAGACTTCGTCCCGTGTCCGGATGGGACTTTCCTTGGCGTGGAAGGCAAGCTTGGCGATACGGATATGTAGATCTCCTACCATTGTAACCGACTCTGTGTAACCCTAGCCCTCTTCGGTGTCTATATAAACCGGAGGGTTTTAGTCCGTAGGACAAGATAACCATTACAACAATCATACCATAGGCTAGCTTCTAGGGTTTAGCCTCCTTGATCTCGTGGTAGATCCACTCTTGTACTACCCATATCATCAATATCAATCAAGCAGGAGTAGGGTTTTACCTCCATCGAGAGGGCCCAAACCTGGGTAAAACATCGTGTCCCTTGTCTCCTGTTACCATCCGCCTAGACGCACAGTTCGGGACCCCCTACCCGAGATCCGCCGGTTTTGACACCGGCATTGGTGCTTTCATTGAGAGTTCCTCTGTGTCATCACCGATAGGCTTGATGGCTTCTTCAATCAACAACAACACCGTCCAGGGTGAGACTTTTCTCCGCGGACAGATCTTCGTATTCGGCGGCTTCGCACTGCGGGCCAATTCGCTTGGCCATCTGGAGCAGATCGAAAGCTACGCCCCTGGCCATAAGGTCAGGTTTGGAAGCCTAAACTTCACGGCCGACATCCGCGGAGACTTGATCTTCGACGAATTCGAGCCACAGCCGAGCGTGCCGCATGGTCACGATGGGCATGATTTAGCTCTGCCGCCGGACAGTGCCCCGGAGGCCGCACACGAGTCCGCTCTCAACCATAGTTCGGAGCAGACCGCGCAGTTCGAGGACAGGTGGCTGTACACCGCCTCGGAAGCTGCAACTCCTACGACGATGGAGCCGAATACTAACCTTGTCCCTTATAAAGCTCGTGACTCTGAGGCGCCGGACTCCTCACCAGACTCCGAACCCCCTGCGCCCCTGCCAGTCGAATCCGATTGGGCACCGATCATGGAGTTCACCGCCGCGGACATCTTTCAGCACTCACCCTTTGGCGACATCCTAAATTCGCTAAAGCATCTCTCGTTATCAGGAGAACCCTGGCCGGACTGCGGTCAGGATGGTTGGGATGCGGACGACGAAGAAATTCAAAACCCACCCACCACCCACTTTGTAGCCACTGTCGACGATCTAACCGACATGCTAGACTACGAGTCCGAAGACATCGACGGTATGGACGACGATGCCGGAGACTACCAAGAACCAGCGCCTACCGAGCACTGGAAGGCCACCCCAACCCATGATGTGTATATGGTGGACACCCCAAAAGGAAGCGACAACGAGGAACAACGGGACGCGGCAAAAGATAATTCCGCCGAAAAACAACCAAAACGGCGACGCAGGCGCCGCCCTAAGCCCCGCCTCGACAACAACAGCACTCCTAAGGACCCAGCAATAGAGAAGGGGAAACCAGTGGGCAACGAACACGCAACCAAGCAACCATCCGAACAGGAAGAATCAGATAATCAATCTATGCCCGGCGAAAACAACAGTCCGGACGATCTCACGCCGGACATACCACTAGAGCACGAGAACCTTCACAAAAGACTTCTCGCTACTGCAAGAAGTCTAAAGAAGGAAAAACGGAAGCTCAAAACAGCGGAAGACCTACTCAGAATGAGATGGAGCAAAGTACTCAAAACCGCGGACAAATATGGCAATGGCCACCAAACAAAGAGCTATCCGAAACGCAAGCTGCTGCCAGAATTCGACGAGGAGGCCATAGAGCCCCCACAGTCAAGAAGCAAAGAGGCCACCTGGCCAGATAGACGACCAGATGATAGGCCAAAAGCGATAAGCGGCACCGCACACAAGCCGACTCATGATCATCGGAAAACAGACGACCCAGTCAGGTCCATTTATGGGCCAAAAAAGAGGGCCCGAGGAAGCAATACAACACGCCGAGTGTTTGAAGACAACGGCACACCCAAATACAGGGGCGCCGCGCACCCACTATGTTTCACCGATGAGGTGCTGGATCATGAATTTCCAGCGGGGTTTAAACCCGTAAACATAGAGGCGTACGACAGAACAACAGACCCTGGAGTCTGGATTGAGGATTACATCCTCCACATACACATGGCCAGAGGATATGATCTCCACGCCATAAAATATCTACCCCTCAAGCTCAAAGGGCCAGCTCGGCATTGGCTCAAAAGCCTCCCAGAAAATACTATTGGAAGTTGGGAAGAGCTCGAGGATGCGTTTAGAGCAAATTTCCAAGGGACTTATGTCCGCCCTCCGGATGCAGACGATTTAAGTCACATAACTCAACAGCCCGGAGAGTCAGCGCGCAAATTCTGGAACAGGTTCCTTACCAAAAAGAACCAAATAGTCGACTATCCGGACGCCGAAGCCTTAGCAGCTTTCAAACATAATGTCCGAGACGAATGGCTCGCCGGACACCTCGGCAAAGAGAAGCCGAGAACAATGGCCGCGCTAACAAGCCTCATGACCCGCTTTTGCGCGGGGGAAGACAGCTGGCTAGCAAGATGCAGCACCAGCGACCCGAGTACATCCGAGATCGGAGATGGAAACGGAAAATCATGGCGCTGAAAGGATCAACGCCAAAATAAAGAAAAAAGCCCAAAGAACATGGCGGTCAACGCCAGATTCAAAAGCTCGCAGCCGGACAACAAAACACTGCCTCTTAAGGACAACAGTGACGAGCTATCCAACTTAAACAAAATTTTCGATCGGATATGTCAAATCCACAGCACCTCCGGAAGGCCTGCAAACCACACCCACCGAGATTGCTGGGTCTTCAAACAGTTTGGCTGACTAAACGCCGAACACAAGGGGCTCGACGCGCCAAGCGAGGACGACGACGAACCCCACCAGCAGAGCGCTGGAAAACAAAAGACTTTCCCACAAGAAGTCAAAACAGTAAACTCACTTCATGTGATAATATGAAAAAACAATGCGGCACCCGCCAAAGTAGGTGTCGCACGATCCACCCCAGCGGAACCTCGAGATTGGCTGTGAAAACCAATCACTTTCGACCACCTGGACTATTCCAGAAGTATTCGGAACGCAGGATAGACTGCTCTGATATTGTATCCTATAATCAACAGACTACAATTTACACAAGTCCTGATGGACGACGGCAGCGATCTAAACCTGCTATATCCAGACACAATCCGCAAGTTGGGGGTCGACCTTACTAAAATTCAACATACCCGCACTACCTTCAATGGAGTGACGCCAGGCCCTTACGCCAAGTGCACGGGCTCCTTACTACTAGAAGTTGTGTTCGGGTCACCCGACAACTTCCGACGCGAAAAGCTAACCTTTCATATCGCCCCATTCAAAAGTAGCCATCAATCTCTATTGGGACGTGAAGCTTTTGTCCGCTTTAACGCAGTACCACACTACGCGTCTCTTACACTTAAAATGCCCGGTCCACGCGGCATCATCTCATTAAAAGGTCATTCAAGACGCCGGGCACGGCTAGACGAGTCCGGCATAAATAAGCTAGGGGCTCCCTAGCCGCACACCCCTTTACAAGGGGCTATGCGTACAAGCAATAATTAGTTAATATAAGCTTAGCCTTATTTCATTCATTCATATTTCAATTTTTAATACATTTTTGGCACGATTTCCTTTCAAACTAAGTTCCTCTCTTTTTACAGATGAACAACGTGTACGCCCCGTCCAGGATACGGCACAATGGATACACAGGCGCAGACGTGCAGCAGGGACCCGTCGCAAGGATTCTTTTCAGATTAAGTCCCTGCGTAAACCTTTCTTACTATCTTTTGTTGATCACATCCCACGGTTTTTCACCATAACCAACGAGGAGGCTGGCGTTTTGGCATCGGCCGCGCCAGAAATTCTCGCCTGTACCTGGACACTAGGGGCTCAGGGCATTGTTCTGCCCGTTATTATAAAGGCCGAACACCTTAGGGAGTGTTCGGCGTCTCGAGTTAGGCCTTATATGCATCAGCTCCGAGTCATGTCTTTGGTCAAATGTTGGGTTTGCCTGGCTCCTGTGTTTTGCTGCCTTACGTTCCGTATCATCAGCTAATGCGGCACCAGGAGAACTACTGCGATTGTGCCCCGGTTCGGCTGGGCGAGCACCTCAGTAGAGAAAGCCGAAAACTGACTGTCATGACATAGCGAGAGACTGGTCAACCACTCGATCGACTATCGAAATGTTTAGAATTCCTCCGCTTTGACGAAGGACCGTTTCCCGGTCAGGCACATACGCGCCCCGAATTTCGGAGAGCACGGTGCCCCTAGGGGCTATATCGCAGCCCCACCCTCGAACTCCTATGGCTAAGTGAAAGTGATAAAGCATTATAGTTCGGTTGCCTCGTTTTCTACGCTACACCTCCTTTACAGGACCAAGACGTTGGATTAAGTGTGAAAATGTGCTATTTTGCAAACACCCCCGCACTATGTGCGTGGGGGCTGAAGCCGAAGACTGCCATCTTTCAGGATATACACAAGTATACATTAAACGGCCGCACAGGAGATATTCCAATACTTGCACGCACAAGTACCAAAAGCGCTTATATTATAAACATCGTTTTACAAATCATAAAGTTCATTTGAACACGACATTTTTTGAGCACTGTGACTCTATTACACGAGCACCACACAGAACTTCCCCAAAATAGTGCTCGGCGGGTAACCGGATCTCGTCCGAACCCTGGGTCGCAACAGCGGTGGCATCCATCTCTGTCCAATGTGTCTTCACACGGGCGAGGGCCATCCGTGCACCCTCTATGCAGGCCGACCACTTCATCGCCTTGATATGCGGCACCGCCCCAAGAAATTGCTGCAATAAGCCAAAATAACTTCTCGGCTTGGGCCTATCCGGCCAGACATGAGTCACGATGTCCGTCATGGCAAGTCCGGACAATCTATTAAGCTCAGCCCACTCGGCCAACCGATCGGTCAGCGGAAGTGAACGCTCTGGACTATGGAATTGAGACCAAAACAACTCTTCCATCTTGTGATCCTTCTGACTTCGAAAGTGCACAACAGCATCTGCCGCACTCGGTGCTAAGTCCATATAAGGATCCTCCGGACCCCACAGCTGGCCAAGCTGAGCATACGTTGGATCCATGAACCGTCGGCGCAGCAGAAAGGGCTTGCCAGCCACAATGTCTCCGGCCTGGCGCAGCTCCTCCTTTATAGCCCGCATTGCAGAACGGGCATCCTTGGCTTCGGCGGTGGCCTTCCCCAGGTCTTCTCGCTCCGCTAGGCGCTCCTTTTCAAGAACATCATTGCGGTCGGTAGCATCTTTTAACTTCACGGCCATTCCGGCCATCTCTTCCCTGCTTCGGCAGTGTGCAGCCCTTTTGGCTTCTAGCTCTTCGGCCGCCCTCGAGGCAGCCGCATCACTCCTTCTGGCTTGTTCCTTGGCTTGAGCAAGTTCTGCCCGAAGGCTCTCCACAGCAGCGGCACCATTTCCGTCAAGCACACATATTGTAAGGGGTGGGCTTCGGCTCCCTTACTAGGTGATCACGGAGAAGAAACCTACCTTGCGACTCGTCAAGTCGCCTGTTGACTAGCGCGATGTCCGCATCCGCAACATCGAGTTGCCGCTTTAGTTCGGCAACTCCATCAGTCCGGCTAGCCACCAAACTATCCGCCACCTGCTTAGGAAAGGCGAAAATCAATACCTGAGATTTTGATCCTCGGCATGTTGTCGTTCTCGACACCCCACCGAGTCTCAGGGGCTACTACCTATACAGGGCGCACTTTATGTGTAAAACTGTCAAAGGGTATGTCATTTTTACGTACCTCAAACCCCGCCAGCAAACTCCTGATGGCATCACGCAATCCGCCTTCGGCGGATGAGATTCTTTCAATCATCGTACTCATCAGTGTACGGTGACCTTCTGAGATAGACGCCCTCTCAAGCAGATCCTTCAGCTCCCCCGGCCGCACACCAGTTGGTGCCGAACTATCCGGCCCTGCCGGACTCAGGGATACCCTCCGTGATGACACTTCAGGCTCGTCCGCCCTATCTGATGGTGCGGCAGATGGAGGCGTCTCGCTCTCCATCATCTCCGGACGGAGTTCCCCCGAAGACGAGCTCATCTGAGAAGGACGGAGATCCGAACTACAAGGTAGAAACCTAAGTTATCCTCAGAAGAACAAATAGGGATGTCCCTTATTATAAAACTCCCTTTTTTCTACTTACGGCTCGCTGGAGGGCTGATTCTTTAGGGGAGACTGTGCGGCCGGAGCCTCTCCGGACGCAGGACCCTCTGGTGAATATCTTATCCCCCGCTTCGGGGCTTTGGCCTCCGGGTTTTTAGAGGCGGTCCTCTTCTCCGCCTGGAAGGAGGGATTCTCGATCCCCCCGTTCCTCAAAAGCCTCCTTGGATGAGGCAGTAGTTCCTCTGTTCTCCCCTTCGCCTTCCTCTGAAGGCGCAACCTCCAGCATCCTGACCAGCACGGGATCCGGCACGGTCTCTGGGAGGGGGGCTGGACACCGTATCAATTTCGCTTGCGCTATCCACTCCTGTTTAGAGGGCAGTTGATCAAAAGGCGAATCATAGAAAGGCAAACAAACAGTATGTCCGGACGCTGAGCTACTTACTTGTGTATCCAGGCGATTGCAGCTCAGGCCGGCATCCTCGGTCAAATCCAGACACACCTCTTGTGATCCGAAGAACAGTTTTTACATCTCCACGGGTGTTGTACCCATGAAGTGTTGGAGAATTCGTGTTCCCTTCGGATTAAACTCCCACAACTGGAGAGGGCGGCGCTTGTAGGGCAGGAGACACCTAATCAGCATGACCTGCATCACCATGACCAGATCGATCTCCCTCGCTTGGAGGTCTCGAATCCGGCCCTGCAATAGGGGCACGTCCTTGGACGACCCCCAGTTGAGCCCTTGGCTGACCCATGACATCAGCCGCTGTGGAGGGCCTCGGCGGAAGATGGGCGGCGCCTTTTGCCTGCTGCCCCTGGGAGCGGTTATGTAGAACCACTCCTGCTGCCACAAGCCGAGCTCCTCCTGGAAAGAGCCCTCGGGCCATGGAGCGTCGGCCCTTCTGCTCACAACCGCCCCGCCGCACTCTGCTTGATGCCCCTCGATCATCTTCGGCTTCACGTCGAAGGTCTTAAGACACAAGCCGAAGTGAGGGGTGATGCGGAGGAAGGCTTCGCAGACGACAATAAATGCGGAAACATGGAGGATGCACTCCGGATCCAAGTCGTGGAATTCCAACCCATAGTAAAACATGAGCCCTCTCACAAAAGGATCCATTGGGAAGCCTAAACCCCGATGGAGGTGGGATACAAAAACGACATACTCGCCGGGCTTGGGGGTGGGGATGACTTGCACTTCGGCGGGCAACCTGTGCGAAATCTCGTAAGTCAGGTACTTGGCTTCTCGCAGCTTTAGCACGTCCTCCTCCGTGACGGAGGAGGGCATCCACCAGCCTTGTAGGTCGGAGCCGGACATTATTGGAAGTCCAAAGCGCTCGAATCTGGGGCTCTGGGTGTTGGAACTTGGGGCAAGGAGAATATTCGATGGAGGATTGAAGAAAAGAAACGAGCTTTGGTCCCATTATAAAGAGGGAGAATACCAAGAGCCGTCTCCATGACCGTTCGAGACTCGCCTCCGATAGAGGGGGCGTGGCGACGGACACAGGTGGGTTACCCACGTCCGTATTGATGGGAATCCTGGAATAAGGGGAACACGATCTCTGCTTCGACAAGACGTGCCAAGGAAACCGCTTCGCTAAACGCGCTGAGGTGGTATAATAAAAAACGATTCAAGTAAAAGCTTGGTAGTGGCGTGACGTCATGCCACAAAATACGTCAGCAGATTGAACCTGTGTACATATTATTCTCTCTACGGTGGAATGTGGAATTTATTTTGCAGAGCCGGACACTATCCTGGTGTTCACAATCTTCTAAGAATTATTCGGAGGAGGAACCCACCTTGCAATGCCGAAAAATATGCGCGCCAGACTCATCGTCATTGAAGCCTGGTTCAGGGGCTACTGAGGGAGTCCTGGACTAGGGGGTGTCCGAACAGCCGGACTATCATCGTCAGCCGGACTCCAAGACTATGAAGATACAAGATTGAAGACTTCGTCCCGTGTCCGAATGGGACTTTCCTTGGCGTGGAAGGCAAGCTTGGCGATACGGATATGTAGATCTCCTACCATTGTAACCGACTCTGTGTAACCCTAGCCCTCTCCGATGTCTATATAAACCGGAGGGTTTTAGTCCGTAGGACAAGATAACCATTACAATAATCATACCATAGGCTAGCTTCTAGGGTTTAGCCTCCTTGATCTCGTGGTAGATCCACTCTTGTACTACCCATATCATCAATATCAATCAAGCAGGAGTAGGGTTTTACCTCCATCGAGAGGGCCCGAACCTGGGTAAAACATCGTGTCCCTTGTCTCCTGTTACCATCCACCTGGACGCACAGTTCGGGACCCCCTACCCAAGATCCGCCGGTTTTGACACCGACAGCCTCTATATTTTGCAAAAAAAATGTCACCGCCACTGACAGCTCGGACCCACAGCTATATCTTCGCACGCAAGGAAGTGCCTCCTTATTACGCACAAATAAAATGAATACTCCCCATGTTAGCTAGGACCCAGTATAGTGGCAGGCTGACTTGTGGGCCTACTAAGTTGGCGGGAATGGAGGGCTTTGTCAACTTAGTCAATATGCACGATTCTAGCTCCAGTGACCGTACGATGTCCATCCAACGGCCGTAGTGCTTCTTCAACCTCTGGTCTTCTTGCTCCAGCCGCCCAAACCAGTGCCGGTCGTGCCTCGTGCTCCTGCCTCCCGTGGCCGGCTGCGATGCGGCGGAGGCCTCACCACCCCCTACTACTCCCACCGCTGGCCAGGCCATCCCTCTACTCACCCACAACTCCTGTTATTCTGCGGCGACGGCAGCCTCACACCGCAGCGAACCAGTGAACCCTCGTACTCCTCTACGCGTGGGCATCCACTGCCGTGTCTTCCCCGGCTCCGTGTTGTCCCCTTCCTAGGCCTTGCCATCGTCCATCGCCCTGGTGCTCTCGGCGCAGAGTGGTTAACGTGGTCAAGGAACGGCTTCCATCGAACGTGGACTGTACGTGGAGAGGCTGACAGCTGGGTCCACGGCCGCAGCAAGAAGTGCCTCCTTATTACGTGCAAAATAGTTATTCCTCCACCTGACAGCGGGAACCTACTGGACGGGCCACCGTATTTCATGAAAAAAACATTTCCCCCTGACTGCTGGGACCCACCAGCTACATCTTCGCATGCAAGGAAGTGCGTCCGGGCAAAAAAAACGATTCGCCCCCCTGACTGCTGGGACCCACCAGCTACATCTTCGCAGGCAAGGAAGTGCCTGACAGTCGGGACCCACCTGGTCGAAGCGTACGTAGCGTTGTCATTCTGGTCGCGAACGTGTACGTACATACTGGTCGATGTAGAGGCGCGCACGTGTCGCAGTAGAGGCGCGCACGTGTTGTAGTAGAGGCGCGCATGTAGCATGTACACGTACGTACAATGGCCAGGGTGCAAGAAAGAAAATATGACCACGTACGTACATATGGGCGGGGTCTCGAACGCCTACTCGCGCACACATACGGCCAGGGCTCGTGTACATGGCTGGGTCAGAACGGAGAAACAGCATCATCATCACGTTCATGGGGAGGCAACGGAATGCGTCGTGTTCATGGGGAGGCAACGGAATGCGTCATGTTCATCAGGAGGCAACGGAATGCGTCGTGTTCATCGGGAGGCAACGGAACATGTGGGAGCCAACCGGCTGGGTCAGAACGGAATGCGTGGTCGTGTTCATCGGGAGGGCTTGGACGGAACACGCGATGGAAACGAGGCCTGGCGTACCGCACAACGTAGGAAACTTCCTTGTGTTCGACCGGCCACATTCAACACAAGGGTCCTGTTGATCGGGAGGGGTGTGGCGTACCGCAGAACGGAGGAAACGGACCTCCTACGGTCGAAACGGGGGTCCTGTTGACCGGGAGGGGTGTGGCGTACTGAAAAATGGAGGAAACAGACCTCCTACGGTCGAAATGGGGGTCCTGTTGATCGGGAGGGGTGTGGCGTACCACAAAACGGAGGAAACGGACCTCCTACGATCGAAACGGGGGTCCTGTTGATCGGGAGGGGTGTGGCGTATCGCAAAACGGACGAAACAGACTTGTGTTGGAGCGCTACGGTCGAAACAGGGTCCTGTTCATCGGGCAGGGTGTGGCGTACAGCAAAACGGGACTCCACGAGATATTGTTCATTTCCACCGTCGACCTCCTCCAGCCTTCATGGGCTACCGTCGACCTCCTCCAGCCTCCACGAGCTCCTGTTCATCCAGTCTCCACCGTGCGCTACTCCACCGGCTACTGTTCAACCACCCCTCCACCGTCTACTATTCATCCAGCCCTCCACACCACGGGGTCCTGTTCAACCACCCCTCCACGGGCACCCCTCCATCGTCTGCTGTTCATCCAGCCCTCCATACCACGGGGTCCTGTTCATCCAGAGGCAATGCCACCGCTCACTGTTCACCCAAACCCCCCCGCAACACTCACTGTTCATCCAATCGATCGGCTTCAGTTAGCAGCAGTAGAGAAGGAATCACTCGATTGGGTCCAGTTAACAGCCATCGATCGATTGCTCGGGTTCAGCAACGCGTAGCCTGCAGTGCAATCTCTCGGGTTCATTTAGAGCCCAACGCCTTGCTCGGGTTCAGTGAGAGCCAACGCCTCGCACACACACGCGTACGTGTACAAGAGAAACGCGCATCGCTCGGCCCCCGACCTCCCACCGTAACCGGTAACTCCCCGAAATCCCCCCCCCTCGATTCTACCATGGTTTTTTCCGTCATGGACGGTCCAAAGAATGTCATGCAGCTGCGTCTCCGGCCCACCCAGGACGAAAAGCCCATTTTCTGTCATGATTTTTTGTTTTAGAAGTAGGAGCCCACCACATCTATGATGATACCGGGTTTTGTCACAATTATCGTCATAGAAGTGTCATATGTATGACAGAAATTTTTTCGTTCAGCCCAAAATGTCACGGATGTGTCTTTTTTTTGTAGTGAAACCCCCTCGTCGCCGGCGTAAGCTCCGGCAAAACGCCGCCCCTCCTCTGATCTCGATCCCCCTCTCTCTCCTGACTGGTGGGGCCCAGTGTCAGCCTCACCACTTGTGCCCGAAGCGGTACGAGTGGTGGCGTACACCCACTTTACGCCTTCGACATCACCCCCAGGATTTTCTGTTAATTCAAATTTATTTAGAAATTTGACCAAACTTTGACGAGCCATAACTTCTAAACCACAAGTCCAAATGAATTGATTCTTTTTGCATTGTCTTTGTTACAAAAAGCTCTAGGAGCACACCAAAAGGTGGATTTTCCTTGCTGCCTAGAATTTCTGGTGATTTTCAGAATGTATTTTGACATTTATTTTTGTGAGTTTAAAATATTTTCAGAAGGAGGATCTTGCCTTGAAGCTAACCAGGAGGAGTGTGACCCTCCTCTGCACTAAGGCAAGCCACAACATCATTTGGATGGTGCTATTTCAATATCTATGATTTTCTACTTGAATATGAGTATTTATTTGCATTTAAAATTTGATAAATTAACATGGTTAATTGCTAGTTGTTTTATGATTCTTGATATGCTTGTTTTAGCTTCTAGTTGAGTTCATAGAATTGTTTGGCTAAGTAGAGTAATATTTTGCACTAGATATTTTGCTATGGAAAGTCAAGGTAGTTATTTTGCTAGTAATAATTTTCAACTAAATGATAAACTAATAAAAAATTTGTTTGTAGAAAAAAATGACTTATAACCAGAGAAGTTTTCGATCTTAGTAGTGCAACTTAGTTATATTGCTTGTTTTGATCCATGCTTAAGAGTTGCTTGCTCTATGCAACGAGTAGTTGCATGATTTCCGGTATGATGCCATGTTAGTAATAATTTTTTTTCTGAAAGTTAATACTTGATTAAGTTCAACTTGAATATGATGTTGATCACATCATGGTGCCACTGAATCGGGTTTGTAATCCAGTGCGACCACATTTACCTAACGAGAAGGTCTTGATTCGGTCCTTTGTCGTGGCTCTCATCGGTGCCTCCCGTGAGGGAATGTTATGGGCGTGCATACCCTGGCCCGGTAGGCAGACATAACCTTGTGTGCTCGTTTTGTTGTTATGGTACTTTGTCCCCGTTTGGGACCATTTTGCCACGATGGTGGCTGTTGGTGTATTTGTTAGACACAGGGCCACCCAAGACCTAGCCCTGAGAGGGAGATGGTCGGAGTGGCCGGGGAGAGTGCATGGCAAAGGGAGGGTTTCGTCGAAGTACTTTGGTCCACCCGAATGGGAGTACGAGGCCAGGTATTCCATAGTGTGGGTAAAGTGTGCTACCTCTGCAGAGTGTATTTAATCTATCAATAGTCGCACCCTCTGTTATGGGTAAGACTCGGGAGTAAGTCACACCATGGATCAACTTTTATAATTAATCTTGCAAACTAGTAATTGTTGTGATGCATTGTTTCATGGTGAACCTTGAACATTCGAGGTGTTCATGAGTGATTGGTTTCAGGTGTGACCCCGGTGTGGTCATCGATTGGTTACGAGGTAACCGTCTAGTAAGCGAGTCCGTGTGACTAGGTGTGCTGTTTGGTTGTGTTGCATAGCTTTGCATTTGTAGTAATTTATTGCATTAATTTAACTTGATTAATTATCATGATATTGTCTGTCATCGTGCTTATGTTTGTCACGAGCTTGCAAGTACATTCAATGTACTGACCTGGCGTGTCATGCCAGCTTTCAGGCAAGTTGATTCGCATCGGAGCGCATCTCGTGTCTAGGCCGTGTCCACATTGGTGTCCCTGTGACATGGAGTTCCGCTACGTCGTTCTTCTGTTGCCGCGTAGTTTCGTGTGATCGAGGCCCCAGCCATGTTCATTAAATAATGTACATACTGTCCAGCAGCACCGTGTGTGCCGCTTGGCCTCGAATCTTGATGTAA
This sequence comes from Triticum dicoccoides, assembly GCF_002162155.2. Classification (NCBI taxonomy): domain Eukaryota; kingdom Viridiplantae; phylum Streptophyta; class Magnoliopsida; order Poales; family Poaceae; genus Triticum; species Triticum dicoccoides. The sequence continues at coordinate 288,004,419 of NC_041389.1, forward strand.
TATCAGACCTTTATACCATGCTAGTATCAATAAAGCGGTTATTTCTGTACCATGTTGTTGTGTATTGCCAGAAGACTCGATCTCTGGGCTGGCAATGCAGGGTAAACCGGTTGCTCTGAGCCGGGGTGCCACAACGCTTGGTATCAGAGCCACGCTGATTGTAGGACACGCTAGACCGGTAGTGCGTTAGTAAAATGGTAGATAGTTTCGTTTGAGTGCCGGTAGACATAGGAATTGGTTGTTGCATTGCATGCATGACTTATTGTTGTTATTACTAACCGTATGGTTTGTGAGTGTAGATGGCACCAGTATGATCTTGTACCACCCTGAGCCAGCTCCGTGCACATCACTGCACCTGCTTCAACACGTGTGGCGACGACTCTATCCAGAGGGTGCTGATCTAGAGTATGGGGTGTATCGCGAGCATCTGGCCGGTGCATTGTATGAGTATTATGCTGAGGTCACTCTACACCACAGTTCCCCATCCGGCGCTTACACTCGTTTGTCTAAGGGTGGTCTTGCTTCTACGCCATCTCAGGCGGTTCAGTTTGCTGCTATCGAGGCTCTTGTAGACTAGCGCTACAATGTGGTTCGCATGCACACCCACCCTAGACTTTTCTTCTACCCATCTCTACACGAGAATGGGCGTATCCACTTTCCTTTGATTAATCCGGCGTGCAGTCGTCCCACTAGCCACCTCGCATGCTACATCACCGCTAGCTATCTCCTTAACTACGAGTTAGCTCGGGAGCTCTCACGCGCTCGCGCCGCTCTCGCTGCTACTCGTATAAGGAACCCTCTTCCCGCTGTCATCTACACTTCTGCTCCTCCCACCTCTGTCCCTACGACGACCTCGTAGGGTACCGTTAACCCTTTGACGGTGAACCCTCGCAGTGCTCCTGTCGCATGGTCTTCTCTTCTCGCTACTCCTGCCGCTCCTATGCTTAGATCCCATCCCCCGCCTGCCCTTGAGGGAGAACCCTCAAGGCAGCGCCAGCACACCTCTCTTCCCCCGGAGGTCTCTACTATCAGTTCATGATCTGGGTCCGGCTCAGGAGACGAGCCTGCAGCAGCACCATCCGAGCAGTAGATCGTTAGAGTATCGTGGTAGTCATGAGCATGATGTATGGCTGTAATCGCATTTGTCATGAGCGTAGTTTCATGTATGAGGGTAGTAGACCCATTGCGATGTTTATTTTCATGTTGAGACTATGTATAATTATGTTGAATTTGTTTTTCGACTTGGTTTTATTCGCTGCTTTCTTTCGGCATTTGTCATTGGTTTTTCCCCCATTTTGGAATTTTCTCATCAAGGTTGCTATGTATTGGGAAAATGAAAAATAGGATGCCGCGTGGAGGCAGCAGCAGTCAAGCTGGTGAGGATGTCCCTGTCCGTCGTTCTACAAGACAGGCAGGACATTCCCCTGAGCAATACCAGCCACCTCCGCCTCCACCGCCAAAACCATCTTCCACCGAGCAAATTCTGCGAATGTTTGAAGAAAGAAGGAGCAACGATCTGCTGGAAATACTAAAAAGTGTACAAGTTATGGTTGGGCAGAATGGAAACCAGAATGGCCATCATTCCAAGCTATCAGATTTTCAGCGAACCAAGCCTCCCAGTTTCAGTCATGCTACTGATCCTTTAGACGCTGATGACTGGCTAAGGACTGTTGAAAGAAAACAGGAAATTGCTCGCACAGACGACGGTGACAAGGTTCCCTTTGAAACGCATTATCTCGAAGGAGTTGCCGCTATATGGTGAGATAATGCCAAAGCAATATGGCCTGCCGATGAGGAAATTACTTGGACAAAATTCAAGGATCTCTTCCACAAATATCATATTCCCACCAGAGTCATGAAGATCAAGCAACGCGAATTTCTCGCCCTCACTCAAGGCAGCATGACCGTCGCCGAGTATCTGAATAAATTCAACCACATGGCCCGCTACTCTCTCCATGATGTGGCCACCAGGAGCGGAAGATCAACCGATTTCTTGGAGGCCTACATCAACATCTCCAGTGCACTCTCATTATGTTTGATTTCCCGGACTTCCTGACTCTGGTGAATAAGGCCCTAATCACCGAGAGGGAACACAAGCTCCTGCACGACAACAAGCCAGCTGCTAATGACCACAAAGCGCAAATTCGAGCCCAAGAAGGATATGCAACCAGTGCAAAAGGCTCATACATGGCAACAGACTCAGGTGGAGTACAAACCCAATTGGCAGCAGAACGTCAACAAGACTACTACACAAGTCAAGAATGTCGTGACCAGCCCGGTGCGTGACGATTGCCAGCTCAACAATTCGTGCTTCAGCTGTGGTCAAACTGGACACTACGCCCGACAGTGTTCCAAGAACACCAAGCACGTCGCTCCATTTCAGCTGCAAGTTAACTACATGGAGCAGTATTCCGCCCTCGATATAATTCAAGGGCAAGTTCATCACATCTCCGCACACGAAGCCCAAGAGGACCCGGAAGTCGCCATTGGTATGTTTCCTGTTAATGACATACCTGCCATAATTTTATTCGACTCTGGGGCTTCCCACTCTTTTAGTTCGCGGAGTTTTGCTGCCCAAAACAATTTTTCTTCCTCGATTTTGGGAAAGCACATGCTGGTACAATCCCCGGGATCCATACTCAGAAGCAATCTCGTCTACCGAAATTTGGAGATTGACATCAAGGGCGTCAAGTTTCCAACATCGTTGATAATTATCGATTCCAACAAGTTGGATGTCATTGTGGGCATGAATTGGTTAACCCAATACTAAGTCTGCATCAGTTGTGCGACCAGAGAAATTACCCTGAAAAATATGGAAGGTCGCACCACAAGTTTTTATGCCCGCAATCGCATCCCCACGAAGGATATGGTTTTCGCAGCCGTGGCAGAAGAGGTGGAATTAATTCCAGTGGTCAGTGAGTATCCAGATGTATTTCCTGAAGAATTTCCCAGCATGCCACCAGACCAAGAATTGGAGTTTGCTATCGACCTGGTGCCTGGAACCACCCCGATACATACGAAATATTATCGGATGCCCTCCTCGGAATTGGTGGAATTGAAGAAGCAACTGGATGAGATGCTGCAAAAAGGATACATTTGTCCCAGCTCTTCACCATGGGGATCACCCGCAATCTTCGTGGACAAAAAGGATGGCAGTCTATGAATGTGTGTAGACTACCGACAGCTGAATGACGTCACCACTAAAAACAAGTATCCACTGCCGAGGATTGACAATCTGTTTGATCAACTCAGTGTCTCAAAGTATTCTCAAAGATTGATTCGAGGACGGGATATCATCAACTCAAGAATAAAAAGGAAGATATTCCTAAGACCGCGTCCACCACTCGGTACGGTCTTTACGAAAACACTGTTATGTCCTTCGGCCTCACCAACGCTCCTCCATTCTTTATGCATATGATGAACAAGGTGTTTATGGACTTCTTGGACAAGTTTGTGGTGGTGTTCATTGATGACTTCCTCATTTCTTCCAAAAGCAAGGACGAACATAAGGAGCATCTTCGCGCAGTTTTGCAACGGCTTCGCGATCATCAATTGTATGCCAAATTCAGCAAATGTGAGTTTTGGCTCCAGCAAGTGGGATTCCTCAGACATATCCTCTCGGCAGGAGGAATCTCGGTGGACCCAAGCAAGGTAAAATATGTACTTGATTGGTCCGCACCCACCACCGTCTCAGAAATCCAGAGTTTCCTTGGACTGGCCGGATATTATCGCCGTTTTATCGAAGGATTTTCCAAGATCTCCAAGCCAATGACTGAGCTCCTCAAGAAGGACAAGAAGTTCGTATGGACTAAAGACTGCGAACGGAGCTTCAATGAGTTAAAAACCAGACTGACATCGGCACCCGTATTAACTCTTCCAGATATCTACCGCAGTTTTGATGTTTATTGCGATGCCTCCAGAAAAGGACAGGGGTGTGTACTCATGCAAGATGGCAAAGTGGTGGCCTATGCATCTCGCCAACTGTGACAAAATGAAGGAAATTATCCTACTCATGATTTGGAATTAGCCGTAGTGGTGCATGTTTTAAAGATCTGGAGACATTACCTGATTGGGAAGAAGTGCCAGATATTGACCGACCATAAAAGTCTCAAGTATATATTCACTCAGCCCAACTTGAACCTTCAACAACGAAGATGGCTCGAGTTGGTTAAAGACTATGACCTCGGAATAAATTATCACCCGGGCAAAGCTAATGTGGTGGCTGACGCCCTCAGCCGCAAAACAGCCAACCTCAATGCCCTAATGGATTCCTTGCCTCCAGAGCTCTATGAAGAAATCATGCAGCTGAATCTGGTAATCACCAACGCCCGTCTTACCAATATATTGGAAGTTGCTCCTACTCTCGAAGAAGATATCCGCAGAGCTCAAGCGGATGATAAGGTGTTACAGATATATGTTCAGAAGCTGCACCAAGGGCAAGCACCTGATTTTACTATGGATCAACAAGGTTCGCTAAGGTTCCGAGGAAGACTTTGCGTACCCAACCAAGACAGTCTGAAGAAGAAAATATTGGCGGAAGCACATGAAGCACAATACTCAATTCATCCCGGTGGTACCAAGATGTATGAGGATCTTTGTCAGATATTTTGGTGGGATGGAATGAAGAAAGACATTGCGTATTTTGTGGCCTTCTACGATATCTATAATAAGGTAAAGGTAGAACACCAAAAACCCGCCGGACTCCTCTAGCCTCTGCCGGTATCCTAATGGAAATGGGACGATATTTGCATGGATTTCATCACCAGATTACCAAGGTATCATCAAGGGATAGACGCGATATGGGTTATAGTGGACACTCTAACCAAGGTGGCACACTTCCTACCCATCCGGACCACATACCGTGCAAATCAACTTGCACAGCTGTATGTATCAACAATCGTCAGTCTGCATGGAGTACCCAAGACTATCACCTCCGATAGGGGATCTCTATTCACATCCGCATTTTGGTCCCGAGTTCATCAAGCCTTGGGGACCGCTCTAAAGTACAACACGGCTTATCATCCTTAGACAGATGGACAGACTGAGCGAGTAAATCAAATACTCGAAGATATGCTTCGGGCATGTACATTGGCCCAAGGAACCAAGTGGGAAGACTGTCTGCCCTACGCCGAGTTTTCCTACAACAACAGTTTACAAGCCAGCTTAAAGATGTCACCCTATGAAGCCCTGTAGGCCGGAAATGCCGCACCCCACTAAATTGGTCTAAAACTGGAGATAGCCGTATTTTCTGGACTGATTTAATGATCGAAGCCGAGAAGCAAGCCAAGGAAATCCGAGATAGACTGCAACTGGCCAAATCCCGACAGAAGAGCTACTATGATGCCAAACATTGTCAGATCAGCTTCGAACCCGGAGAACACGTATATCTCTGAGTAACCCCTATTAAAGGAGTCAAGAGGTTTCAAACCAGAGGAAAATTGGCACCCAGATATATGGGTCCATTCCCCGTCATGGCCAGAGTCGGGACAGTTGCCTACCAGTTGGAGTTGCCACCAGAATTGTCAGACGTACACAACGTGTTTCACATCTCACAGCTAAGAAGAAGCATCTCGCCACCGAAGAAAAGGACTAATATGTCAGAGATAGAATTGGCTAAGGATCTGACTTATGAGGAAAAGCCAATCAAAATATTGGATCAGACAGAAAGGGTCACTCGCAGTAAAGAGATAAGATTTTACAAGGTTCAGTGGGAGCATCACACCGAAGAAGAAGCAACCTGGGAAAGAGAGGAATTTTTAGGGACTACATACCCAGAATGGTTTTCCCAAGCAACCGAATCTCGAGGACGAGATTCATCCTAAGTGGGGGAGGTTTGTGACAGCCTGGGTTTTGCATTCTCTATTTTTACCGGACTTGCCTTCTCTCCCTTTCTGGACTTGGTTTTCATCGTGGTTTTTGTCCTGAGTTGATTTGGATTTTGGATCAATTCAAATGGACTTGTCACTTGGGCATACCCTTGGCTTTCATCCAAGTGACCTATCTATCTTATTCCTCCCACAAATCCCCAAAATAATAAAATGAATATTTTTCCTAAAAGGAAAATATTCATTTTTCTCTCTTAAGTTCATTTCAGAACTTTGTGCTCCAAAGCAACCTCAATTTTTCTTTCTCAAAAAAATCTGAGATAATTCCCAAATATTCTTAGGACCATGGCACATCTTCCCATGCAAAAATATTGCATCACTTTTTGTAATATTTTTTTTGTAGAAAATCTTTTCACTTCTGGACCCGAAATGCACTTTGTACAGCAAGTGCATTTTCCCCTAAGCTTTTGGCCTTGATCTTTCTTGAGCTTAAACACCCTCCTAAGAAATCCTAAACCCCAGGAGATTAGCCCTAATGGCCTTCTAAAAGGTGGCCAAACTTGGCGACCAAGTTTCTGACCAGAAACTTGCCAGCTTGGTAGAGTCGCGTCTGGTCGGCCTGGGCATGATCCATCACCTCTACTAGACGTAACACTGCACGGTCGAGAGCGTAGACAAGGTTTGGCCGCTCCTGGGTGTCGTGTCGACCATGCCAGCCTGGTGACTGTGCGTGGACACGGTGCCTGGGATGCGTCTCGATGCACTCTGGCTGGCGCCTTGCGCTCTGTTTCGCGTGTGCACGTTCTAGCGCTCGCCGCCGACTGCCGCACCGCGCCACAATCCTCGATCCATCACCCATGACCCCTCCCTGGCACTCGCCAACGCCGGAGCCGCCGCAGCAAGCCAGTCCAGTCGTGGCCAAAACGGCACAGTGCGCGCGTGTGCTTGTCCCCATCTCAAACCGCCTCCTGTGCTCGTCCGCGAGCGTGGGCAAGCACCGGCGTTGATGCTGCACCCTGTCCCCTCACGTTGGAACCTCTCGTCGATGTTCGCCGCATGTCCAGAGCGCTCCGGCGGCGACACGTCCCCCCTCCTGCTCCGGCTATATAAAGCCACCCCGACTCAAATCCTGGCCACGCACCACTCCACACAACCACCACGAACACGTAGAACGACCGTAGTTTGGTCGGACAGGCCTCTGGCCGTCGCCCCGACCCGAGGACTCCGGCCCATCCCGTAGTCCAGCTATTGCTCTCAAGGGCCTCTCAAGCTCAAGCAGCTGCTTGGGCAGGGCCTTGGTGGTCTGATGGAGCCGCCTGGACCCCGCCAAGCCCTCGGAGCTGCCTCTCGCCGCCGTCTTCTACCTCTCCGGCGAACCCCGCCCGCCACCAAAGCTTGCGAGTTCAACTACGACCAGCTCCGTCCACCTCTCGCCAAGCCACGGGTACAGGCAGGTGCGCCGCGAGCCTCGCTTCCAGTCTATCCCTCTAGACTAGCCCCAAACCCCCTCGTCACTGGCGTAAGCTCCGGCGAAATGCCGCCCCTCCTCTGATCTCGGTCCCCCTCTCTCTCTCTCCTGACTGGTGGGGCCCAGTGTCAGCCTCACCACTCACGCCCGAAGCGGTATGAGTGGAGGCGTACTCCCACTTTACACCTTCGACGTCACCCCCCAGGATTTTCTGTTCATTCAAATTCATTCAGAAATTTGACCAAACTTTAACCAACCATAACTTCTAAACCACAAGTCCAAATGAATTGATTCTTTTTGCATTGTCTTTGTTACAGAAAGCTCTAGCAGCACAACAAAAGGTGGATTTTCCTTGCTGTCTAGAATTTCTGGTGATTTTCAGAATGTGTTTTGACATTTATTTTTGTCATTTTAAAATATTTTCAGAAGGAGGATCTTGCCTTGAAGCTAACCAGGAGGAGTGTGACCCTCCTCTGCACTAAGGCAAGCCAGAGCATCATTTGGATGGTGTTATTTCAATATCTATGATTTTCTACCTGAATATGAGTATTTATTTGCATTTAAAATTTGATAAATTAATATGGTTAATTGCTAGTTGCTTTATGATGCTTGATATGCTTGTTTTAGCTTCTGGTTGAGTTCATAGAATTGTTTGGCTAAGTAGAGTAAGATTTTGCAATAGATATTTTGTTATGGAAAGTCATGGTAGTTATTTTGCTAGTAATAATTTTCAACTAAATGATGAACTAATAAAAATGTTGTTTGTAGAAAAAAATGACTTATAACCAGAGAAGTCTCCGATCTTAGTAGTGCAACTTAGTTATATTGCTTGTTTTGATCCATGCTTAAGAGTTGCTTGCTCTGTGCGACGAGTAGTTGCATGATTTCCAGTATGATGACATGTTAGTAATATTTTTTTCTGAAAGTTAATACTTGATTAAGTTCAACCTGAATATGATGTTGATCACATCATGGTGCCACTGAATCGGGTTTTTAATTCAGTGCGACCACATTTACCTAATGGGAAGGTCTTGATTCGGTCCTTTGTCGTGGCTTTCACCGGTGCCTCCCGCGAGGGAAGGTTATGGGCGTGCATACCCTGGCCCGGTAGGCAGACATAACCTTGTGTGCTCATTTTGTTGTTATGGTACCTTGTCCCTGTTTGGGACCGTTTTGCCATGACGGTGGCCGTTGGTGTCTTTGGTAGACACGGGGCCACCCAAGACCTAGCCCTGAGAGGGAGATGGTCGGAGTAGTCAGGGAGAGTGCGTGGAAAGGGAGCGTTTCATCGGAGTACTTTGGTCCCGGAATGGTAGTGAGGGAGTCCTGGATTAAGGGATCCTCAGACAGCCGGACTATATATTTTGGCCGGACTATTGGACTATGAAGATACAAGATTGAAGACTTCGTCCCGTGTCCGGGTGGGACTCTCCTTTGCGTGGAAGGCAAGGTTGGAAATTCGGATATGTAGATCTCCTTCTCTATAACCGACTTTGTGTAACCCTAGCCCCCTCCGGTGTCTATATAAACCGGAGGGTTTACTCCGTAGGACAAGAACAATCATAATCATAGGCTAGCTTCTAGGGTTTAGCATCTACGATCTCGTGGTAGATCAACTCTTGTAATACTCATATCATCAAGATCAATCAAGAAGGAAGTAGGGTTTTACCTCCACCGAGAGGGCCCGAACCTTGGTAAAACATCGTGTCCCCTGCCTCCTGTTACCATTAGCCTTCGACGCACAGTTCGAGACCCCCTACCCGAGATCCGCCGGTTTTTACACCGACATTGGTGCTTTCATTGAGAGTTCCACTGTGCCGTCTCGATAAGGTTTGATGGCTCGCCTCGTTTTCAAGGACAACATCACCTCTAGAGGAATTCTGGCTGTAGGCCAGACTCTCCGGCTGGGCGGCTTCGTCATGACTGCCCGTTCAGCCGCTGCGCCGTCGATGACTTCTCATGTCATGAAGAACAGCCTCCACGTCAGCCCGGAATTCACCGAGCAGATAGATCCAATGGACTCTCCTCCCTAAACAAGCTCTTGGATCGCATTGCCGCCCTGGGAGTCTCTACGGACTATGATCGGATTGGGCTTAAACCCGACCTAAGGGAGATTAACTCTCCACCGATCACCCATCACATAGCGGTGGTGGAGGAACAAAACAGCGATTCTTCCTCTATTTTGAGGACAAACTATGTTCGGATTCCCGAGCTCTCCGAGCCGGATACCCGTCTACGGGAGGACATAGCCCAGGCTCCAAACTTAGAATCGGGCAACGGGCCACAAATATTGGGCAATGTCCCGGAGCCCGAGCTGCCAAGCTCGGGAGCTCCTTTGCCCCTGGGTCTCAGATTGGGTCAGGATGTGGACTTAAGTCTACCCACCCACCCAGACACAAGTGATCTTTCCCACATCAGACAAGAGCCCCAAGAGATAGTACACCACTTCTGGGCCAGATTCCTCCTTGTAATGAGCAAGGTTAAGGACTATCACGAGGAAGACGCAATCTCATTCTTTTGCAAAAATTGCATGGACAAGGGAATTCTCAATGCCATAAGTCGTTGTGCCATAGCACACTTCGCCGACTTGGCGGCCATAGTACAGAAGTACTGTGCGATGGAAAGCGCCTGGAAAACCCATACAAAATTCTAGGATCCTCCGGCCCTAACTAAACCCCTCGTCCGAACTAAAAGGGTGCGCTCCCGTAAGTCACCCAACCCAATTACAAAGAAGCCAAAGCCCTCTACACAGCGTGGAACTGTAATGGAGGGATGGTTCAACAGGCCATGCAAAATTCACAGCACACCGGGCATCATACCAACACACAGCCTTAGAGCACGTTGGATACTTCGGCAGGTGGCCAAGAGCGGCGAGGACCTTCTCATCAACAATACCGCAGAGCACCATCCCGCAGAAAATAACAATACAGTACTGACAGTCTTCGAGACTTTCGCCTCAAACAACAGGCGCAAGCGAGCGCTCCGTAGCCTCGCCGAAGTCAGCCACGTCGCAGCAATAAACCCGTGGAACAATACGGCCATAACCTTCAATGCCAGCGACTAACCTCAATTCTGAATAGTCCGAGCACTAGCCGCTTTGGTCCTTAGTCCAATTGTGGATGGCTTCCGGCTTACTAAAGTGCTCATGGACGGCGGCAGCGGATTAAACCTCATCTATTAGGAAACTCTTAATAAAATGGAAATAGATAAGAGCCGCATTGAGCAAAGCAGCACGACCTTGAGAGGAATCATCCCTAGTCGGGAGGCACGATGCGCGGGAAAAATCACACTGGATGTGGTATTCGGCACTCCGGAGAATTATAGGTCCAAAGAAATCACATTCCAAGTGGCCCTGTTTAGCAGTGGATACCACGCCCTTTTAGGACGGAAGGCATTCACAAGCTTCCAAGCTATACCCCATTACGGGTACATCAAGCTCAAGATGCCGGGGCCCAATAGAATCATCACCCTAGCTAGTGATCAGGACATAGCACTCCGCGTAGAAAATAAAACCGTCGCACTAGCCCTGGAGGCATTATCCGAAGCCCTCGCGACCAAAGAGTTAACTACGCTACGCTCCACAGTGGACAGGGACGATGTGATACTCGACGAATGACCCAAGTCCACCTCTTTTAAACCAGCAGACGAGATAATCAAATTCCAGGTCCACCCAACGGACCCTACAAAAACAGTATCAATTGGGGCACACCTGAACCCCACAATAGACGCCGCACTATCAGAGTTCTTGCGCGAGAATTGGGACATCTTCGCCTGGCATCCTTCAGACAAGCCAGCTATCCCACGCAGGCTGGCCGAACATAGCCTAAACATACTAAAGGGATACAATCTGGTCAAGCAAACTCTTCGGCGCTTTTCAGAACCCAAGCGACAGGCCATGGGAGAAGAGCTAGCCAAGCTACTCGAAGTCGGATTCATCAGAGAAATAAAACATGCGGACTGGCTAGCAAACCTAGTGATGGTACCAAGAAGGACAAATTAACTGGATGTGTGGCCGCCTTAAGCCGCTTTATCTCCCGATTAGGAGAAAAGGCACTACCTCTTTATCGCCTTCTTCGATGCACCGAACATTTCGAATGGACGGATGCGGCTACGGCTAGGCTGGAGGAAATAAAAGCCCTCTTAGCCACTAATCCAATCCAGGCAGCGCCAAGTGTCGGCGAACCCATGTTGCTATATATAGCTGCAACATACCAGGTTGTAAGCGCAGTGCTCGTCGTCGAACAAGAGATAGATGGACATAAATTCCCACTTCAAAAACCGGTATACTACGTATCCACTGTCCTCACTCCATGCAAGTAACGGTGCCCACATTATCAAAAGATAGCATATGTGGTCTTCATGGCATCCTGAAAACTACAACACTACTTTCAAGAGTGTTCAATCACGGTGACCTTCGAAGTACCACTCAATGACATAATAAATAACCGCGACGCCACGGTCCTGATTGCTAAATGGGCTATCGAGCTCCTCCCGTTCGACATAATATACAAACCAGGGCGAGCCATTAAGTCGCAAGTACAGACTGACTTTGTTGCCGAATGGACGGAAGCCGAACTCCCTAAAGAGTACGACGCATACTCCAATTGGATCATGCACTTTGACGGCTCTAAGATGCTTGCTGGTCTAGGGGCTGGCGTAGTCCTAACGTCCCCCACCAGAGACATAGTCCAATACGTGCTCCAAATACTTTATACAGATTCCAACAATGCAGCTGAGTATGAGGCATTGTTGCACGGTCTTCGGATGGCAGTCTCCATGGGCATTCAACGCCTAGAAGTACGTGGGGATTCAAACCTCACAATATCTCAAATAAATAGAGACTTTGACGCCAAGGACCCAAAAATGGCGGCCTACCGCAACGCCGTTCTCAAAATGTCAGCTCGGTTCGAGGGGCTCGAATTCCACCATATGGTTCAAGAAAACAATCAAGCGGCAGATATCCTTGCCCGCATCAGCACTAAACCCGACCCCGTCCCACCTAATATTTTTTTGGAAAGGCTGTTCAAGCCATCCGTGGTATGGGAAGGGGAGACTGGCAATACCAGTCTGGATCCGCATACAACCCCAGATCCGGAACAATCTGACATAATCAGAGGCTCCGCCACCGAAATAACACATTCGGCCCACGTGATTATGGCAGTCATCGCCCCGTGGACAAACCCTTCTTAGCCTACTTAAATAGGCAGGAACTCCCGGAGGACCAAAACGAGGCACGCTGCATTGTGCGGCACTCTAAAGCCTACAAAGTCCACGAGGGGTAGCTTTATAAGAAAAGCGCGACCAGAGTGCTCCAAAGGTGCATCTCTGAAGAGGAAAGGCGGCAGCTTTTGGCCGAAATTCATGCCGGACTTGGCGGCCACCATGCCGCAGCTCGGGCGCTCGTAAGCAAGGCCTTCCATACAGGTTTCTACTGGCCGACAGCCCGGGCAGACGCACAGGACCTTGTCCAACATTGCGTCGGTTGCCAGCTTTTTGCAAATCAAAGCCATATGCCACCTACCGCCTTCCAAACAATCCCCATAACCTGGCCCTTTGCGGTTTGGGGGCTCAATATGGTTGGACCCCTTAAAGGAGGAAGCCATAAGAAGAAATGCTTGTTGGTCATGGTCGATAAATGCACCAAATGGATAGAAGCCTAGCCAGTCAAAACGACCGAGTCCAGACCTATGATAGACTTTATATCCAGGGTTGTACACCACTACGGTGTCCCCCACAGCATCATCACCGATAACGGCTCAAACTTCACAGCCGACGAGGTGAAAACCTGGTGCAGTAAAATGGGCATAAAACTTGATTACGCCTCCGTCTATCACCCCCAAACAAACGGTCAAGTCGAACGAGCGAATGGTCTTATTATGAGCGGCATTAAACCCAGACTAGTGCGATCCTTGAAGGAATCAGATACGCACTGGGTCGAGGAGCTCGACTCCGTACTATGGGGGCTGCGGACCATGCCAAATCGCACAACCGGATACACACCATTTTTTATGGTGTACGGCGCAGAGGCAGTGCTACCCAGCGATATCATCCATGACTCACCTAGAGTGCGCATGTACGAACAGAGAGAATCCGAGCTCGATCGGTAGGACAGCCTAGATGCCTTGGAGGAGGAGCGTGACGTCGCAAAGGCCCGTTCCGCATTCTATCAACAGCAAGCTTGAAGGTATCAAAGCAGAGAAGTACGGGCCAAAACTTATAACATTGGTGAACTCGTTCTATGCCTACCAGAGAAGAAAAAGGACAAGCTCAAGCCCAAATGGGAGGGTCCCTTCATCATTGACAAAGTTCTCACTGGAGGTGCGTACCGTCTGCGTGATGCATCAGACAATCGACTCGAGCCGAACCCATGGAACGCAGCCAGACTCCAAAGATTCTACACCTAGTGCCGAACTCTGTGTTTGTCTCCTTACCTCCGTCTTCCTTTTTTAGATTATACCCCCTCTCTCTCCCTTTTACATTTATAGCCTTAAAAGCTTCAAGTATGCTTTGACCGCACACTCTGGCCGCGCTATGCACGCTCAATATACCTGGGGGCTTCTTACACAGAAGCTTAATTGTCTTCTGGGCAGTATGCCCACCACAGATCGAGGAGTTCACTAGCCAATGCAAGATGGAGTCTGGTCTGTTCTATGGTGGATCCTATTCTAGTATCTGGAACGCATCAAGGAACATTTTTTCGTTTGATTGAACAAACAACAAAACAACCCATATGCAAAACAGAGTCGCGGGTAGAGACATAAGTCAACAATACGAAACGCAAGAGTTGTCATGAACTAAAACAACAGGACCCCGATATTAAACAGTCTCCACCTATTAATGTTATTGTCTGATCAAAAGAGTGCCAATGTGTTAACGCCTATATAGGGACCATAATGCATCCAGTAAATTCAAAAGAACATTCGATGCATATTAGGAAGACAAAAATAACAGATTTGAGTTGTCTACAGATAAATATGGTGTCTATCCTATGGTGAAACAATATATGCATCTCCAGGCAGTATCATTCAACTATAACACAGCAGCGCGGGCGGATGGGCGCACATGTGCATGAGCACGGCAGAGGCCGGCCGGCCACGGCGCTAGTCCGCGAGGAGTGCCGCGGGAGCGGCAGGGTGGACACGGCCAGCGCGGGTGGTACACGCAGGCGAGCGGGTGCGCGAGGGGTCTACAACGCTAGGGGCAAGGGGAAACAGAAGAGGGGAAGCAAGGGGAGCTAACCGCGGAGGCACACGAAGGCCCGGCGGTGGATTAGGAGTAGCAGGCCGGCCGGACTTGAAGGAGAGGCAACGGAATCAGAGGTGGAAGAAGGGCTCGGTGGCGGGTTCGCGGTGCTCCTCGGCTCGGCTCCGGTCCGGTTCATCGACGTATCCGACGGAGACGACGTAGATGCTCATGCTGGACTTCTCCGGCCTGCTTTGGTGCTCGACGGCGTGGAGACGAAGACGCGTCAGGGTGGAGTCGGAGGGGGAGGAAGGGGAGGATGGGAGAGGGAGGCGGCGGGGGCGCAGGGCGGCGGCGCACGTAGGGGCGGCGGTGCAGTGGGTCCGGGCAGCGGCGCGCATTGGGTCGGGGAGAGAGATGTGAGATTGGGGATCGGGGATTTGGGATTTTAGTGTGGGGAGGGTTAGCAATGGCGCACCTCCTAGCGGTGCGCCATTAGTAACTTTATTTTGGATAGCAATGGCGCACCCCCTAGCGGTGCGCCATTAGTAACTTTTTTTTGATAGCAATGGTGCACCCTCCCCCGGTGCGCCATTACTAACTGTTTTTTTGGATTTTAGTTGCATCTAATAATTTTTTAGAAAATAACGATCAAATTTGAAAACATTTATGAATGTGGAAAAATATCATCAAATTTGTTATTTGAAAATAGTTATGAATATTAAAAAATATCATCAAATTTGTTATTTGAAAATATCATCAAATTTCTTATTTGAAAATATCATCAAATATCATCAAATTTGTTTTTTTGGATTTTTAGTTGCATTTAATATTTTTTTAGAAAATGACGATCAAATTTGAAAACATTTATGAATGTGGAAAAATATCATCAAAATTGTTATTTGAAAATATTTATGAATATGAATAAATATCATCAAATTTGTTAGTTGAAAATATCATCAAATTTGTTTTTTTGGATTTTTAGTTGCATCTAATAATT
>NC_041389.1:288020123-288033531 GCF_002162155.2 Triticum dicoccoides
TCAAATTTGTTATTTGAAAATATCATCAATTTTGTTATTTGAAAATATCATCAAATATCATGAAATTTGTTTTTTTAATTTTTAATTTCATTCATTTGTGAATTGGTAAAACATTTATGAATATGAAAAAATATTCAGGAATTCAAAACGTGCCCATGAAATTAAAAAATATTCATGAGTTCAAAAATATCATCAAACAAAAATTGGTATACCAAAATAAAAGTGAATACCAGAATAAACATAAATAAATATTCATGAGGACTATAACAGAAGAAATATCATTTCAATATGTCAAAATACAATCGAGAAATGAAGACTACAATTTAAATACAATCGATCTTAGCTAGCTATCTTTTCACAATCTTCTTGCCCTTCTTTTTCGCAAAAGGAGTTCTTCTCTTGAACAGACGTCCTTTAGGTAGGGTGGTCCTTCTTCTTCTTATTGTGTATGGCACTTCATCATCGTCGTCATGTTCCATCTTCGGGTTGCCGTACTTGTCGAAGTCTTGCTCATTGGCGACTCCATCCATTCCGATGATCTTCCTCTTGCCTCTCCTCACGACAACACGACTTGGCTTTGACGGGTCGGTAATGAAGAAGCATTGGTCCACTTGGGAAGCCAGTACCCATGGCTCATTTTTCGCGGTGATGTTTGCGCCCACGGTCTTGGATTTGGCTTCGGGTATAACCATGGTGGTGAAATACCGGTCTTCTTTTAGGACGCTCTTGGCCCATCTCACACGGAACATCGGGACCTTATCTCCAGCGCAGCTCAGCCCCCAGACCTCCTTGATCCTGCAGTAGTATCTATCCTTGTCTTTGCCGGTGTAGGATTCCATCGTTACCCCGGAGTTCTGATAACCATCACTCTTCATGTCCTTTACCTTGGTGTAGAATGTGTAGTCGTTGATATCGTACGCCTCATACGTCATCAGGTTGTGCTCAGCGCCCTGTGACAAGGCGAATATGAGTTGTTCTTCCGCGGAAGAATCCTCATGTAAAGGGTACGACAAAACCTTCTCCTTGAACCAACACGTGAAACATGAGTTGTGCTCTTTGATTATATCTCCATCCGTCCTCTATTGGCCTCGGTCATTGTATATCTTCTCAATAAAGGTTTTGTGCTCTACCACCCAAGGATCGACCACGTCTATGTGTTGTAGCGCGACTAGGTTTGCTCTTTCAAAGTCGGCGAGTCGACCCTCGAAGTCGACATGCATTTCGCGGCGACCCTCACGGTGACCCCATCCAGCGAGCCTGCCGAGGTGCCTGTTGACGGGAAGACCAACGGGGTTCTCGATGCCTAGATAATTTGTGCGGTAGGAGATGCACTCTTCGATCATAAAGCCCCTGGCTATACTTCCCTCTAGACGTGACATGTTGCGAACCTATCCTTTGATGACTCCATTGATCCTTTTGAACGGCATCATGCTGTGCAGGAACGTCGGCCCGAGTTGGATGATATCCTCCATGATATGGACCAGCAGATGCACCATAATGTCGAAGAATGCGGGCGGGAAGTACATCTCAAGCTCGCATAGTATCACAATGATATCTTCCTGTAGCCTTCTGAGTTGCCTCACACCAACCGACTTCCGAGATATGACATCGAAAAAGTTGCATAGGCCAAAAAGCGTTTCGCAGACGTGCGCGTCCATGATCCCACGGATTGTAACTGGAAGTATCCGTGTCATCAACACGTGATAGTCATGAGACTTCATCCCACTGAACTTCTGCTTCGCTAAGTCTAGGTATCTGCTTATCTTCCCCGCATAACCATAAGGAAGTTTTACACCTACGAGGCAGGTGAAAAACTGCTCGATCTCCTCCTGACTTAGAGTGTAGCACGCGGGAGGGAAATCATTTCCGATCTTCTTGGCCTTTTTGCCTTTGCGACGACTTTCCGTGTCATTCGCCTCATCATCATCATCATCATCATCATCATCATCATCATCATCATCATCATCATCATCATCATCATTATTAGCGTGAAACTCCTCCCTGATGCCCATTCATTTCAAGTCTGCCCTTGCTTTCGGCCCATCTTTGGTCCTCTCTGGCATGTTGAGCTGGGTACCAAGCAGACTCTCGCACACGTTCTTCGTGATATGCATGACATCAAGGCCGTGAGGCACACGGAGGATCTTCCAGTACGGCAAGTCCCAGAAAACAGACCTCGTTTTCCATACCTTCAGCAGTGGCTCTGGCGCCTTTCGCTTCTTTCCTAGCTCCGGGCACTCTTTCCAATTTTTCAATAGCTCGTCTATTTCCTCACCGCTCCTCGTACGCGGGCGTCTTCGTGGTTCGGTTTCACCATCGAACAAATCCTTGCGTTTTCTCCATGAGTCATCGTCGCGAAGCCACCTTCGATGTCCCATGAACACGGTTTTCGAAGACTCTGGATCTATATCTAGCCGGCGATACGTTGTGTCATCCATGCACCTGACGCATCCAGAAAATCCATGGACCACCTGCCCAGCGACATATCCGTAACCGAGATAGTCGTGCACCGTCGTGAGCAGTGCGGATCTCATAGGGAAATATTCTTTCTTGGCGGCGTCCCACATATTGGCTGGCGTTTTCAGCAACCCCAGATACAGATTGATGTCATTCCCTGGTTGTTTCGGCCCTTCAATTAGCATACTCATGTGAATGTACTTCCTCTTCATGCATAACCAGGGGGAAGGTTGTACATAAACACAAACACAGGCCAGGTGCTATGTGTGCTTCTCTGGCTGCCAAACGGATTGACTCCATCGGTGCTCGCGCCCAGCATGATGTTCCTTGGATCGTCCCCAAATTCTGGGTGTTCGAAGTTCAATGCTTGCCACTGGATGCGACATCGTTAGGGTGACTCAGCATCTTGTCTTTTTTATTTATCTCCAGATCATTTTCGTCATCTTCTCGCTTCTTCTCCTCCCTATCCGCGTGCCAACACAGGAGCTTTGCTACCTTAGGGTTCGTGAAATACCGCTGCAGACGAGGAGTGATCAGAAATTACCACACCACTTTTCGAGGAGCTTTCTTCCTCTTCTTGTGTCGAGTGACACCGCACACCAGACATATGGTAGACTCCGCGTGCTCGTCCCGATAAATGATGCAATCATTCGTGCACACATGGTATTTCACGTGCGGTAAATCCAGAGGACAGACGATTTTATTCGCCTCCTCGAAACCGGTCGGGCACTTGTTCCCCTTGGGAAGATGTTCGTGCCAGAATGACATGTTCTCGTCGAAGCATGCGTCAGTAAATTTGTGTTTTACCTTCATCTCCAGAGCCATGAGCGTTACTTTCAGGCGGGTATCCTCGAGCCTGCATCCTTCATACAATGGAGTAGCCGCGTCTATCTGCAGTTGGTCCAGCTTGGCTTTCTCTCGGGCGGCAGCTCTTGCGTTATCCGTATGCTTGAGAAGCAGCTCTTGAATATGAGAGTCCTGTACCCAGCCCATCGATTGTCCATCGTCGTCTGCTCCAACATCTTCATCTTCATGATCATGCCCTTCGTCTGCTCCGGCATCTTCCTCATCATCATGTTGACATCTTCTACATGATGACTATGTACTACATCTACTTCGTGATCATGTCCTGGAGATTCTTCGTCTTCTCGCCCGCCCTCACCGCGGTTGTCTTGCTGCCCTTCCTCATTTCTTACCCGGCCGCCATGGACGACTTCATAATTATCTTCATCACCTTGCCACCGATAGCCATCCATGAAACCATGCAAGAGTAGGTGGTCCCGCACCTGTACGGAATCCGGGTCCATAAGGCTCTTCAGCTTGCATCTTTGACACGGACATCTTATCTCCGTCTCGTTCTTTTGAAGCATCTCGGCCTTCGCGGAGCTCAAAAACCTATTCATGATGCCTTCGGTCATCGTGCGGACCATGGTCGCTTGCGGGGTAGAGCAAAACAATATTTTAGAACCAAGAAAAAATTCGGCATGACTTTGCCTAAAAATAGGACCAAAAAGAATGCATAGTGCCAAATTCTCGCCAAAACGGAAATGAATCAACATTACGGCAAAATATTGGCAACTATCACATTTCAAATACCGGTACCTGCAAACACAAACATACACAACACCACAAACATATGCAACACCACAAACATACGTAGATCTAGGCCATAAAAAGTGCATGTGCACGTTGTTGGAGGGAGAAAAAAGTAGATCTACAACATAAAGAAGCTTTCCCCTTACTTACCTCTCAAGAAAAGGAAATTTAACTACTTAATTTGGGTGAATCTATGGTGCAAATGAAGTGAGGAGGAGGAGGCAGCCGAGATAAGCTTGTAGGAGGAGGTGGAGAGAATGAAGTGGGGAAAGTGAGTGTGGTAGGTGGCTGTCAAAAATATCTAGCTGCTCTCAAGATACTAATGGCGCACCACCTAATAATGCGCCATTAGTAACCCTGGTTACTAATGGCGCACCTCTTACGTGGTGCGCCATTACTAGTTTTGCAAAAAAATAAAAAAATAATGGTTAGTAGTGGCGCACCGTGGTTGTGGTGCGCCATTACTAGTTTGAACTAGTAATGGCGCACCACAACCACGGTGCACCATTACTAGTTTTGAAAAAAAAGTAAAAAAATTGTTAGTAGTGGCGCACAGGGTGTGTGGTGCGCCATTACTAGTTAAAACTAGTAGTGGCACACTATGCCCTGGTGTGCCATTACTAGTTTTGGAAAAATAAAAAAAGAATTTGTTAGTAGTGGCGCATCGTGTGTGTGGTGCGCCATTAGTGTGACGGACACTAATGGTGTACCTACACATGGTGCGCCACGGCTATATAGCAGTGGCGCACCACATGTGTGGTGCGCCATTAATGTCCATATTAGCTATAGCCCTTTTCCTAGTAGTGGCTTCACTATGTTAGCATATGAAACTCATGCACTAGATTAGCATCTGAAAAATGTTTCACCAAATTAACTTTTGAACTTGATGTACTAGCATAGATTTTGATCTTGATGCACTAGCATAGTTTATAGAATTGATGTATTAAAAGATGTTTGGTGAAGTGATATATGTCCATATCTTGAAGCACATATTTCTCAAATTAATTTCTAAACTTGATATAGAATTGATGATCAAAGATGTATCAAGCACTAGTATAGGTCTTTTATTCAACAAAAAAGAAAAATAAACTTGAAGTAAGCAGCACATATAACATGGTTCTTGAACTTGGTGAAGCATTTGGTGAAGCACTGAAGATATCAAAAAAGAAAAATAACATGGTGTAGTTGAATTTAGTTACAGGACTTTGTGTAGTAGTTTGTGAGCTACATTCATCCATGACTTGTACTATATAAGCATCTACCTCATGGATTATCACTTGTAAACAAAAAAGCAGGAGAACTAAATCTAAAAAAAACACTAATCTTCAATATGTGTCTCCCCCCTTGCAGGCCCAAGCGCCTCAAACAGTTCCTGCAGGAGGAGAAATTGTACACATTTGCCGGTTTTAGCATTGATGGTGACAAAAAGATGTTGAACAAGTCTGGTTTGGAGATCAACCCCAACAACTTCATCGACATGCAGCGCAAGTGGAAAGTTCCAACCACAAACAAATACTATGACTCCTTGGTCGATGTTGCCGCCAACGTCATCCACCCATTCTACAAAGGCATGAAGTAGAACATCAACAAGGAGGAACACCACAAACTATGGGGGACCAGCCCGCTGCCAGACAACCTCATCGAGAATGCAGCAAAAGATGCGTATGCCAAGTACAAGTCATGGAAGATAATAGACAACATCGTGAAATGTTGGGATATTGCACAAGAGAAGGAGGCTGACCCCTACTACCACTGCAACTTTGCAGGATGAAGAAGCATGAAAGTTTGCCTTCGTGTTGCTCGCGCTTCTGCTTGTCCTTAATCTTGTTGTTTCAGATTTGTAGTTTGCTTTCGTTAGGTTGAACCAACTTCCTTATGTTATGTGTGTTAGGGTTTGAACAAGTTTGCCTATGTCTATCTAGTACATCGTTTGCTTATGTCGTTCGACAAGTTTGCTAGCTTCCTATTTTGTTTATCCATCATTTGAAGTTGAAGTAGGTTTTGAATGAATCTTGATGGCTACTATGCGCTACTATGCAGCACTAGTCATGGAGCAAACAAATCACAAATGGATATTTTCACAAAAAAAAGTGGCACACTAACTAAGGACAACAGCAAATAGTAGCCTTGGACCCTCAGTACAGCTTAGACATGTACGGTAGTACTACCACACTAAAAATCTGTTTTTAGTTTCAGAAGAACACTAAAAAGGTTAAGTTTCAGCCGAGGATATCATTTAGTACTAACAGAATAATTCTAATAGTACTTAGAAAATTACTAAGTACTGCAACAGGAAAAGCAAAGAACCATCAGTATGTATTTCCTAGTCACTAGCATGCTAGGATTGAAAGTACTGGTACACTTGAACACACAGTGCGTTCATTCTACAAAAATAAAAAAGGAACGGGAAGCTTTAGTTCGCATTCCCTAAAATAGTGACACACAAAGAATAACAGTAATAGTAAAATTGAAATATCAGTACAACTTAGTCTATACGGCAAGTACTATGATGATACCAAATATTGCCTTGACAAAAACCATAGCCTAGAAAAAAGAAGGTCTAAACTAAATCAAAAAGATATCAGTTCAACCAAGGAGAAAAATCACAAGAAAGACAACAGAAGCATCAGCCCACATTGACCAGTGAGGTACTAGTTTCAAACAACACAAAAAAATGTAAATAATCAAAGTACTAGCACAATTGAAATCTCAGTACAACTTAGTTTATTCGGTAAGTGCTATGATGATACCAATTAATGCCTTGAGAAAGAAGTAGTTTTGAACTTAATAGTGCTATCTCTTAAACGTAGCTAATTTAAACCAGTGCTTTAACTTTTACTATGAAGTTCAACTCCTAAAGTTCAAGAAGTTCAAACAAAAATTTGGCACCAAATTTTAAAAGCCTTACGTTGAATGAGATTACATTTCAGTACTAACAGAACTATATCATAAGTACAAGAAAACGAGGGTACAGAAACTATAACGGCCCAGCTTAGGTTGGAATCAGATTAAAATAAAATAAATCTCAATTTCTCAGCAACAACTCGTAATATACTTGAAAAAAAGGTGTTTTCAGTTCAACTAGTATATAAGTCTTCAGTACAAAAAATAAAACTTAACCAAAACGAATTCCCGATGAAACATATACAAGTGAAATAGCTATTCAACCACACTATCATCATGGAAAACAAGTTTGTTAAACATTGTGCCACACTTAAACACAACACAAAATATACCTATTATTACATAGTACTTGACAAGACATTCAAACACTACGAATAAAGCCTACAATGCTTTCAAGAGATATATCACACAGCTACCCCATTCACTACGCAAATGATGAGCATTTCTTATATGCACCAGGAGCCAAAGCCCGAACCTCCTTGGGAAGCTCCGTCACCAGAAGATGATTATTCCGGTTGAACACAACTCTATACAGATCCTCAGCCTTCCAATCAACAATACGAGGCTGCGAAACAATAAAACAAATTATCAAAAACCATGACACATAAAATAAGAATACACAATAAGCCAAACATAGAAAGTGAAAAAGCTCATCTAGAACCCACGACATTATTTCGAATGTTCTCAACGATCTTTTCACCATCATAGGATCCCACATACTTCAGAGTATAATGGCCACATTCATTCGGGCCTTGAACTGGAACCTTGACAAACGTTGGTTTCTTTACAAAAACATCCCATTTGGCTGTTTGCTCGCATTGTACTAAGCATCACCGTACACAGCCTTCATTACCTCGACCAATCTAGAAATTTGTAAAAAAAGAAAACAAACCACACATTTTTAGGTCTCAAAAAAGCAGAAACAAAGATGCAGAAAAATTAATCCAATACAGAAAATAAATGTCACTCACAATCTTCTCACAGTCTTTATGATAGGTGTTCTTTGAAGGACGATGGTTCTTCGTGAAGGAAATATGCCCTAGAGGCAATAATAAAGTTATTATTTATTTCCTCATATCATGATAAATGTTTATTATTCATGCTAGAATTGTATTAACCGGAAACATGATACATGTGTGAATACATAGACAAACTAATGTCACTAGTATGCCTCTACTTGACTAGCTCATCAATCAAACATGGTTATGTTTCCTAACCATAGACATGAGTTGTCATTTGATTAACGGGATCACCTCATTAGGAGAATGATGTGATTGACATGACCCATTCTCTTAGCTTAGCACTTGATCGTTTAGTATGTTGCTATTGCTTTCTTCATGACTTATGCATGTTCCTACAACTACGAGACTATGCAACTCCCGTTTACCAGAGGAACACTTTGTGTGCTACCAAACGTCACAACGTAACTAGGTGATTATAAAGGAACTCTACAGGTGTCTCCAAAGGTACATGTTGAGTTGGCGTATTTCGATATTAGGTTTTGTCACTCTGATTGTCGGAGAGGTATCTCTGGGCCCTCTCGGTAATGCACATCACTACAAGCCTAGCAAGCAATGTAGCTAATGAGTTATTTACGGAATGATGCATTACGTAATGAGTAAAGAGACTTGCCAGTAACGAGATTGAACTAGGTATTGGATACCGACGATCGAATCTCGGGCAAGTAACATACCGATGACAAAGGGAACATCGTATGTTGTTATGCCGTTTGACCGATAAAGATCTTTGTAGAATATGTAGGAGCCAATATGAGCATCTAGGTTCCGCTATTGGTTATTGACTGGAAACGAGTCTCAGTCATGTCTACATAGTTCTCGAACGCGTAGGGTCCGCACGCTTAAGGTTTCGTTGATAGTTTTATTATGAGTTTATGAGTTTTGATGTACCGAAGGTTGTTTGGTGTCCCGAATGTGATCACGGACTTGACGAGGAGTCTTGAAATGGTCAAGACATAAATATTGATATATTGGACGACTATATTTGGACACCGGAAAGGTTCCGGGTGAAATTGGGACAATACCGGAGCTCCGGGAGGTTATCGGAACCCCGCGGGAGGTATATGGGCCTTATTGGGCCTTAGTGGAAAGGAGGGAGAAGAAGCAAAGGAGGGGGCGCCACCCCCCCAAGCCCAATCCGAATTGGGAAGGGGGCCGGCCCACCCTTTACTTCTTCCCTCCCCCCTCTTCCTTCCCTCTCCCTCTCCTAATAGGAAGTTGGGAGTCCTACTCCCGGTTGGGGTTGGACTCCCCCCTAGGGCGCGCCACCCCCCTTGGCCGCCCCCCTCCTCCACTCCTTTATATACGGGGGAGGGGGGAACCCCATAGACACAACAATTGATCTCTTGATCTCTTAGCCATGTGCGGTGCCCCCCTCCACCATAGTCCTCGATAATATTGTAGCGGTGCTTAGGCGAAGCCCTGCGACGGTAGAACATCAAGATCGTCACCATGCCATCGTGCTGACGAAACTCTTCCCCGATATTCTGCTGGATCGGAGTATGGGGAACGTCATCGAACTGAACGTGTGCTAGAACTCTGAGGTGCTGTAGTTTCGGTGCTTGATCGGTCGGGCCATGAAGACGTACGACCACATCAACCGTGAACACTTCCGCTTTCGGTCTACGAGGGTACGTGGACAACACTCTCCCCTCTCGTTGCTATGCATCACCATGATCTTGCGTGTGCGTAGGAATTTTTTTGAAATTACTATGTTCCCCAACACTTCGGATAAGGTAAAGAGTCAAGGATGTCGATACTACTCCGGTACCGATTCATGACATATAAGGAAAAGTGGTTCACTTTCCTATCCTTTGGTAAAACCATAGGTTTGAATAGAGGCATCAATATCTAAAAAACAAATTACCAAAAAAGACATATTAAATATTCAAAATAAAAACCAGCATGACAACAAACAAATAAAACCAAAAATCAGCTAGTAGAACTCACAAGGTCGGCACTGAGCAAGTCTTCCTCATCTTTAACATAGCTCTTGAAATCTCTCACTGCACTCTCCACATTGAACTCTTTATCTTCATCACCGTAAAACGTATAGTCAAGCACAACCTGCAAAAAGAGAAAAAAGAAATATATACAAGGAGGAAAGGATCAACAAGCAAAGTATTATTAAAACTCGTAAAACAATAGGCAGTCTTGTTTAACAGAAAGAAACGATCTGATTGATTACCGTGATGAAATATGGACTCAGCAATACCCTTTTTCCAGATGCATTTCTATCGAGATCTTGCTTCCAATCATCAATGAGGAAGTCCATTATATCACCCTCCATCATTTGCCCAGGTGAAAAAACTTCCCAGATGCGTTTCCCAGTGAAGCTAGTTACGCTTTCATCAGGCTGAGGTATCATTGAGAACACATTCCTGTAGCACACACAAGAACAGAAAACAGGGGAAGCAAGATGAGGAATTCATAGCAGTTGGAGTTGTATAAAAAGGAACAGTTCAGGTCCTATTTATCTAGCAGTTAGAAACAACAGAAGATAAGAAGAGGAAGCATAATGAGAGATACTCACTCGACATACTTCTCATGCCATTCATCACTAAGCAACAGATTATACAACTTGCAAGCCTTGTCCAGGTGAGAGAAATTATGAGGGTGAAGTTGCTGCACAGGGGAGCAAAACATTATAGGAGCTCTGGGTGCACGCTTCGTGCTTGTAACATTGCCAGAATCCATAGCAGGATCCTTCCTAGCAGCACCAGCTCTACGGGCCACTATTCTAGCAAGGGGGGATAAAACCTTCGCAGCAGTGCTCCTGGTGACTCTTCCGTGCCAGCAATCTTGTCAAAGGCATCATCGTTGCTATCTATCAATTCCACAATGGGATTCTTGGGTGTAGAGGGGCTATCTGCACAAGCATCCGTAGAACCTTTTAGAGCTCCCAACCGCCCCTTCATAACACCAGATCTTGTCTTTTCGGGAGAACGCCCCTGGCTAAAATCAATAGGTACATGCTCTAGCTCCGAGAATTGGCTGCCAAAGATCATGTAGTCATGCTCACCAAGATACAACCACTCACCTGCAAAATTAAAAAAGAAAGGACTGCGTCAAGGGTAAGTACAAGTAAATAATTCATGACAGTACTAATCAAGAAGTACAAGCTGCAAAAAATAAGAAAAGGTGATGCATACGTACAGGGTTCGATGCAGGTATACAGAAAAGTCTTCCTAATGTCAAGAATGTCTTCATGGCTGTAATCCAACATTTCAATCACACCATCCTCCTGGCAATGATAGGTCTTGCAGTTTTGTAGCATAAAGAAGCCACAATCACGCCTGTTAACAAAAGAAAACACAAAAGGGTACATCACAAATTCGAAAAAATAAGAACACCATCCTCCCAGCAACAAAAACAACTAAGAAAAATCAATAAAAACAGATACTCACGTGTTTCTCTGTTGCGGCACCCGGACAAACTCGCAAGAGAAACCATCAATATGCGGCGGCGAGAATGGTTTGGCCCTGTCTATGCTAGACTCCCTCCAAAGTTTCTTTATGCTATCTGTCATAGTCCTTAAGAAAATAACTGCATCACTCCAGGTTTCATCACGGAGTGAATCAAGACACTCAAAAAGACGGAACCTCAAATTCAGAACAATCAAGCACCAATGCCCAGATTCGTCACTAGGCTTCATGGCAGCCGCAAATGACGGTAGATCAAAAATAGGGAAAAGAAGCTGAAAAAGGGGAAATTGAGTAAGCAAACCACTACAAAAAATAAATGACACTCAAGTTTATATCCACCACCCAAACTTGCAACAAACATATCAGTTCAATTTCCTTGCGACAGTAAGTGCAACTTTAAAAAAAGAAGCACAAATCATTCATAAGTACAGGGATAAAAAGCAGCCTACTCAAGTTCATTCCCACCTCCCAAACTTGAAAGAAACATGACAGTTCTACTTCATGAGTAATAAGTTCAAGTTCACCAACTTGGTCAAAACCATCAGCCCCTGATCTCGTGAACCACTGTAGCACATTGCCATCAATATTTCCATCACAGATCTTGGTCTGTTGTAAAAAAAGAACAACAATAGTTAGAAAATGCCAAAGTAAGTTATCATCCCATCTACAAAACAAAATACTGACCGTCACCCATCTGGAAACTATCAACTTGTCAGTGTCTCGGTACTTCTGACGTAGAGAATATAAAACAATGTCAGCATTGTCTGAGTTGAGCATGCCAGTGGGGACAAACGCTTTAGCAATAGAACCAACATTGGCATCACATTCGCGATTTTGAAACATTGGCTTGTGACTATGAAAACACAAAAGATGACATGAATTAAAACTACTACAATAACAACAATAGTCATATGAGAGAAAAAAATACGAAAATGATACGAGTAAAATCCCAAACTAACCATTTGAGACGGTTTGTGCGCAACCTCGTAAGAGCGAACAAAAACAAATCAACCTTAATCGCAGTAGCACCTTCTGCTTGCAGAAAAAGAATAAAAATAATAAGTTCAAGCACGACAAGTGAACAAGGCCAAAATGCCATAATGAGAAGTACGCCTCATTTACAAGTCCTTACTTGCACTATCAGAGTTTGATGACGCGAGTTCCTGTGATGACACCAATATGCCTCCAGTTTCAGGGTTTGATGATGGAAGATCTTGTGAGGACAAAATTATGGCTGCGCTTTCAGGCTCTGAAGAAAGAAAATCATGGGACGATACGAGCACCTTCCGCGTCAAGGGGCCAGAAGAAATCAACAGAAGTAAATCATCATCCTCAGATGGTACCTCCTCCACACTAGAGGCATATTGCAATGCATCACCACAATCAAGTGTAACATCCCAAATTTCCAATTTGGAATGTTATACATAGATCATGATTGCATATCATATTTTATTGCATTTTGGTTTGATCCTAGAAATTTCACGCAACTCAAGGACCCACGGAGAGAGTTGGGAATTTCGTTATTTTCATTTTTGAGTTTTATCAAATTTTGAAAATAGGATCATTTGATTTTATTTATTTTATCTTCAATTATTTCTTCTATGAAAATATGAGAGGGGGAATAAAATGACTTTCCCAAAATAAAGAAATATTGAGGATTTAATAAAAAAATCAAATAAGATTTTATTTTGGAGTTTATTGCTATTTTATTTGAATTTCGAAAAAATGCGCGTTTTTCAAAATTGCATTTAGGCCCCAAATAAATGTTCACCTGAACCGGCTTGATTTTAGAAGTCGGGGAAAATTTATTTCGGGATTTTTGGCGTCTGTTTATTATTTCTTTTATTTGTTTTTCTGCGTGTAATGTTTTAAAAAAAACGAAACCGACTTTAGGCCTTTATAATGCGCCGCCCGAGCCCACGAGCCACCAGCCAGCCCCGCGCCCAAACCCTAACCCTAAGCCGCCGCCGCCGCCACCGCTGCCGCGCGCCGCCGCCTCGGATCTCGCGT
>NC_041389.1:288034175-288042180 GCF_002162155.2 Triticum dicoccoides
CCGCTGACCCCACCGCTGACTTCGCCGCCCCGTCGCCGGAGGTAGCGCTGCCTCGCCGCCGGCGGTTTTCCTCGAGAAAATCGTTCGGTTTTCCGCCGGTTTTTCATTCGTTTTTTTTGGTTTAGTTTATTTAGCGGACATTCATCCGTACATTCGTTTTAACGAACGGTTTTCGTTGTTTAGCCGCAGACAGCAAACGTTCGTACGTTAGCCTGTTCGTCAGTTTTTCTTTTTCTCGGATTTTCCGCGATTATTTCTGATCGTGATTTCTGATCTGTTTTTCGTTTTAGTTTATCTTTTCGCTCGTTTATCGGAATCAAGCGATTCAAGCGCCTAGAGTTTTGTCTCGAAACCCTCTTTCCGTTTAACCAACTCAAGCAACTTTTTGCTACTATAAAATTTTAACTTAGGTCCAGATTAGTAAACGAAGCTTGTTTCTTTCGCCGTTTGACTTTCGTTGCTTCGTTTGATTTGATTCTTTTTGCAAGCCGGAGTTCTTAAGTTGAACTTTATGGTTAGATATCTTATTTGAGTTTTACCCGTGCATTAGATGAGTACTTATGGTATGCTTGTTTGTTTGCGATAGAGTACCCATAGTGCGCTGCACGCTACTTCGAATCTCTAGGTTTCACGGATCATCAGCAAGGCAAGTAACACTTTGATCATACCTCTTTACTACCCAGTTTTATTGCATTAGATCAATCCTCAAACAATTGCATGATTTGGATCTGATTAATATGTGGGTTTTGGGAAGTAGATGAGGTAGTTCCTATTACCTATTTTATTACAAAACCTTTGGGAGTTACTCTAGGTTTGCTTATTATGTCATGCTATGCTAGTAGACGTGGATTGGGTGAGTGTATCCATGAGAGATATGAGTTTGTTTAATTAATGGTTTATTTAAGGTGGCAACTTTAATACACATCTGGGTGGATTGAGGTACCTGGGTATTCCAGGATTGCATGTTTTTCTTTATGGACCGCCACCCAGGCTCAAAGGGATCATGAGATTATTCATGCTAGAAACTTCCGTGTGCAGCCACAAGCTACTATGGGATCTAGCATAGTTGACTAAGTTGTGCGAACTCTTATAGTGGTAGACTAGCAGTTGTAGGGGAAAGTAGGTGTAACGGTCTACCCGATCATAAGGTGCTAGCGCTTCTGAAAGACTATGTCTTGGTCATCTGTTTCTCAAACACCATGTAGTGCGAGAATCCCAAAGGAGGAGATCGAGTCTTGTGGGGAATAGTGCGCAAACCTCAGCATAGTGTATAAACTAATCATGGTTGGTCGTGTCCCCGGTTATGGACATCTTGAGTATCTAGTACTTGGATTATCATGTGAATCTCATCATGTTACTTTAAATAATATTGTTGGGTTTTAAGGATGATGTTTAATTGGGATTGAGAGGGTGTCTACACTCTCAATGTTTAACAACCACCATGATAGTTAAATAAAATTTATTCCTTTGCAGTAGGGAAAAATTGGCTTTATGCAAAATTGTAACCATAGAGCTTTACACCAGCCATATATGCATGTAGTATAGCTTTATTCTTTCATTACTCTCTATGTGTTACAGTGCCAGCATATTCCATGTGCTGACCCGTTTCGGGCTGCAACATTCATGTTGCAGACTTTTCAGAGGACGAGTAAGGTGCCTTAAGGTCGTGGTTCTATACTCAGTGATGCCGTTGGAGTTGATGGACTCACTTATCGTACAAGCCTTCCGCTGTTATTGTTATCAGATGGCCTTAATCCATATTTATTGTAATAAGTTCTCTTTTGAGACATTCGATGTAATAAGTGTGTGATTGCTACTCTGTTATAAATCCTTCAAGTATTGTGCGTGTCAGCATTACTGATCCAGGGATGACACTGATGCATAGAGATCAGACTGTTTGAGGTCTGGTCGCTACAAGATGGTATCAGAGCACACGCTGACTGTAGGACATGACCACTAAGCTAAAAGCCTTAGATCACTACTCTCTCTTCTCAGTTCT
This sequence comes from Triticum dicoccoides, assembly GCF_002162155.2. Taxonomy (NCBI): domain Eukaryota; kingdom Viridiplantae; phylum Streptophyta; class Magnoliopsida; order Poales; family Poaceae; genus Triticum; species Triticum dicoccoides. The sequence continues at coordinate 288,036,175 of NC_041389.1, forward strand.
GACTTCTCATCTTTTCTACTCTTTTAGGATGGCAGATGCAAGGAACAAGGTCACGCAACCGGATGAAGATACACCTTTTGGACGTCACTAGATACCTCAACATCGGAGTACCAAGCTTCACCGGGACCTACAACGCCACCTTACCTGAAGAGGAGCGCTGGACGGTTCAAGTTCAAGTTCCAGGAAGAACGTTGATGCCAGTCACTGAGCCCATCGAGTTTTCCTTTGATGCACCAACCTGGAGTCTAGGAAAGAGCATGGCTGCCCACATCACAATGGGGCGCATTGGAGAAGTTTACCACCAGGATCTCAAGGATACAATCTACCGGATTTGTGGGCGCTGAGATGAGCAATGGGAGATGATCAGCACCAGGAAGGATAGATCAATCACAGCTTTCATCCAAGAGTTAAACCAACACATTCGACGCTAGGAGAACCAAATGTGCACAGGCATGTTAGACCTGAAGAAGGCCATGACAAAGATCACAGAGCTGGAGTAAGAACTCAAGTCTACACGAGATGGATAAGAGGAGGAAGTAACAACACTAGTGGAGAAGAATGATGATCTGAAGAAGAAGTTAAGAGTGTTCATGGGGTTTCCCGCAACTGGAGGAGAAGATGATTGCACTTGTCCAGAGAACTACATCATCATTGACGACACCGACTCGGACCCAGATGATAGCGATGATGACTACGTTGATGAAGCTGGAGCAGATATCATGGAATCTTCATCGGAGCAGTTTTTCTAGTCGACCACCATAACAGTAGTAGTATTCCCCCATGTATCTAGTATAGTCCGAGCACTTTTGTAATGCTAGTTAGACCGTTGTGTGCCCTTGTTTGATTGAATGAAGTTATTTTGTTCGCATTTGTCTCATGTGCATATGGGTAGTGTTTTCTCTCTAGACCTCACTCTATTCTATTTTCTCATCTTTTCTAAACCCTCAAATGTCTCCGAGACGTGAAAATGGATTTGCTTTCCCACCGGAGCTCACTCAGTTGATCCAGCAGCAGAATGCGTTGATGCAGTTGCTAGTCTAGAATCAGAATCAGGGGAACAACAACAACAACAACCCACCACCACCACCACCTCTTGATCACTTAACCCGTTTCCTTAGATTGAATACGCCGGTGTTCTCCAGTAGCACCGAGCCGATTGTTGCAGATGATTGGCTCCGCAAGACAACAAGGGAGTTAACCACTGCAGAATGTACAGATGTGGAGAGGGTGCGTTTTGCCGCACATCAGCTGGAAGAACCTGCAGCATCATGGTGGGAGAATTTCACAGTCACTTATCCTATCGACACTGTCACATGGGTTCAGTTTCAGCAGGCTTTTCGTACTGCCCATGTTTCAGCAGGAGCTATGGCCATGAAGAAGCGCGAGTTTCGCATCTTACGCCAAGGAGGATGGACAATTGGCCAGTATGTGGATGACTTTAGTAAGCTAGCACGTTATGCCCTAGATGACGTTGCTACGGATGCAGCTAAGCAAGAGAAGTTTCTGGAAGGACTGAATGATGAGCTTAGCATGCAGTTGATTGTAGCAACTTTCAACAACTATCAGGAGTTGGTAGACAGAGCTCTTATGATTGAAGGGAAGCAGCAGCAGATTGAGAACCGCAAGAGGAAGTATGGACAAGGGAAGTACAATTCCGGAGCTCAGCAGAAGCCACATTTTACCCCGAAATCGGGAGGACATTTCCAGCATACCCGTGGAGGAGGTAGCTCGCACAACCACAATGGTCCCAAGAATGGTAACGGGAATGGAGCTGAGGAAGCAATGGCCAGAACCGTACCAACCCTTCAACCCCAGCCAAGAGAGACCTGAGCCAAGTCACTTGCTTTAAGTGCCAGAAGACTAGACATTACGCCAATGAATGTCCTGAAGCCCAGAATGGGAATGGCAATGGAATCTCGGGAAAGAAGCCGAACCCTTTCAACAGGGGACAGGTGAACCACATTAATGTGGAGGAGGTTGAAGCCCAGCCAGATGCCGTAATAGGTAAGTTTTTGGTTAAGTCATTTACTACAATCGTTCTTTTTGATACTGGCGCATCGCATTCATACATATCAAGGGGATTTGTGGATAAGTACAAACTTCCCACCAAGGTTCTTAGAACACCTATGTTAGTAAGCTCACCAGGAGCAGAGTATATGGCCAGTCGAGGATGTTTTCAAGTGCCATTGAGTATAGGTAGGCATGTTTTCCCCTCGGATTTGATCATTTTGGAATCCCAAGGTTTCGATTTAATTCTGGGTATGTATTGGCTATCGATGTATTGAGGAAACATCGATTGTGCCAGTAAGTCCATTTTGCTTACCACCCCAGAAGGAAGAAGGATTAAGTATGTATCATGGCATGAGCCGAAGAGGACTCAGGTAAATTCCTTATCAGGAGTTGTGCAGGAGGAAGTACCAGTGGTGAGAGATTCCCTAATGTATTTCCCGAAGAGTTGCCAGGCATGCCACCGGATAGAGACATTGAGTTTTTGATTGAGCTTTTGCCAGGCACAGGGCCGATATCTAAGAGACCATACCGGATGCCCGCACAAGATTTGGAGGAAATTAAGAAGCAAATTAAGGAGTTACTGGATAAAGGCTATATTCGCCCAAGTTCTTCACCTTGGGGATCACAGTGCTTCGAGTGGAGAAGAAGGATGGATCCTTGAGGATGGTTGTTGATTATCGAGGACTAAATGAAGTGACCATCAAGAACTAGTACCCACTGCCGCTGATCAATGATTTGTTTGACCAATTGCAAGGAGCTAAAGTATTTTCCAAGATCGATCTGCGATCAGGATACCACCAGCTGAAGATTCGAGAACAAGATATACCCAAGACAACTTTTACCACCAGGTACGGGCTATATGAGTATACCGTTATGTCATTTGGTCTGACTAACGCACCTGCGTATTTCATGAACATGATGAACAAGGTGTTTATGGAGTTTTTGGATAAGTTCATCGTGGTGTTCATTGATGATATTTTGGTTTACTCGAAGAACGAGGAAGAGCATAAGGAGCATTTGCGTTTGGTAGTGGAGAAGCTCAGAGAACATCAGTTATATGCCAAGTTCAGCAAATGTGAGTTTTGGTTGAAAGAAGTTGGATTCCTCGGACATGTTATATCCGGAGAAGGAATAGCAGTAGATCCCGCCAAGGTTTTCATGGTGACAAACTGGGAAGCCCCAACAACAGTTGGAGAGATTCGGAGTTTTCTAGGACTGGCAGGATACTACCGAAGATTCATTGAGAATTTCTCGAAGATTGTGAAGCCTATGACGGAATTGTTAAAGAAGGATACCAAGTTCAAATGGACTGAGGAATGTGAGGCCAGTTTCCAAGAGTTGAAGAAACATTTGGTTACATCACCAGTGTTGATTCTGCCTGATCAGTGCAAGGATTATGAGGTGTATTGTGACGCTTCACATCGAGGACTTGGAGCCGTGCTTATGCAGGAAGGAAGAGTTGTTTCGTATGCTTCTCGACATCTTAAGCCTCATGAGCTGAATTATGCCACACATGATTTGGAGTTAGTAGCCGTGGTGCATGCATTGAAGACATGGAGACACTTTCTCATCGGAAACCATTGTGAGGTGTACACGGATCACAAGAGTTTTAAGTACATTTTCACACAGAAGGAATTGAATCTCAGGCAAAGGAGATGGTTGGAACTCATCAAGGATTATGATATGAGATTGCATTATCACCCTGGAAAGGCTAACATAGTAGCCGATGCATTGAGCCGTAAGAGCCATGTCAACACAATCATGACCGGAGGGTTACCAAAGGAGTTAGCCGAGGACCTTCGCGAACTATGTTTGGAGATAGTTCCGAGAGGCTATGTAGCAGCATTGGAGATTCAGTCAACTCTTATGGATTGGATCAGAGGAGCTCAGAAGACCGACAAGGAGATTGCCTCTATAAAGGAGAAGATGAGCAAGGGAAAAGCTAAAGGATTTCGTGATGATGAGCATGATATCTTATGGTTTGAGGACCGCATTTATGTGCCCAATGACCCGGAGATCGGGAAGTTGATTCTACAGGAGGCCCATGATTCACCATATTCGATTCACCCAGGAAATACCAAGATGTATTTGGATTTGAAGGATACTTTCTAGTGGACCGGAATGAAGAAGGATATAGCGGAGTATGTAGCAGTATGTGATGTCTGTCAGAGAGTGAAGGCAGCGCATCAGAAACTAGTTGGATTGTTATAGCTATTGCAAATACCCGAATGGAAGTGGGATAAGTTAGGCATGGACTTTATGACAGGATTGCCCAGGACTCGTTCAGGCTATGACTCGATTTGGGTTGTAGTCGATCGTTTGACGAAGGTAGTCGATCCCAGTGAAGACCACTTACACTAGTGCTAAGTTGGCAAAGATCTACATGACCAGGATCGTATGTCTGCATGGAGTTCCGAGGAGTATTGTATTAGATAGAGGAACCCAGTTTACCTCAAAATTTTGGAATCAGTTGCACGAAACTTTGGGTACCAGGCTAGAGTTCAGTACAGCTTTTCACTCGCAGATAGATGGACAGACCGAGAGAGTCAATCAGATTTTGGAGGATATGCCGAGAGCTTGTGCACTAGATTATGGATCAAGTTGGGACGATAATTTACCATATGCAGAGTTCTCCTACAACAACAGTTATCAATCTAGTTTGAAGATGGCCCCTTTCGATGCTTTGTACGGAAGGAGGTGCAGGACCCCATTATCGTGGGATGAAGTTGGAGACCGCCAGTTGTTTGGACCGGATTTGATTAAGGAGTCTGAACAGAAGGTGAAGTTGATTCTCGATAGGCTCAAGGTAGCCCAGTCCAGGCAGAAGAGCTACACAGATTCTAAACGCAAGGAGACAGTTTACAAAGTCGGAGACAGAGTTTATCTTCGTGTATCTCCACTTCGGGGAGTTAAGCGCTTTGGAGTTAAGGGAAAGTTAGCGCCACATTTTGTGGGACCCTACAAAGTTCTGGAGCGAATGGGAGAAGTTGCTTACAAGTTGGAATTGCCCGAAGGATTGTCAGGAGTTCACGATGTGTTCCACGTTTCCCAGTTGAAGAAGTGCCACACAGAGATGGACGATGTACCGCTGAGAGATACAGTGCCGCTGGAAGCGATTCAGTTGGATAGTGATTTGACCTATGAGGAGAAACCATTCAAGATGCTCGAATATGCCAGCCGAGCCACCCGCAGCAAGGTTATCAAGTTTTGCAAAGTTCAGTGGAGCCACCACACCGAATATGAAGCCACCTGGGAGCGAGAGGAAGATCTGCTGAAGGACCACCCTCATCTATTTTCTAGCCAACTCAAATCTCGAGGATGAGAATCTTCTTAAGGGGGGTAGGTTTGTAACATCCCAAATTTCCAATTTGGAATGTTATACATAGATCATCATTGCATATCTTATTTTATTGCATTTTGGTTTGATCCTAGAAATTTCACGCAACTCAAGGACCCACGGAGATAGTCGGGAATTTCGTTATTTTCATTTTTGAGTTTTCTCAAATTTTGAAAATAGGATCATTTGATTTTATTTATTTTATGTTCAATTATTTCTTCTATGAAAATATGAGAGGGTGAATAAAATGGCATTCCCAAAATAAAGAAATATTGAGGATGTAATAAAAAATTTAAATAAGATTTTATTTGGAGTTTATTGCTATTTTATTTGAATTTAGGAAAAATGCGCATTTTTCAAAATTGCATTTAGGCCCCAAATAAATGTTCATCTGAACCGGCTTGATTTTAGAAGTCGGGGAAAAAATTCGGGATTTTTGAAGTCCGTTTAGTATATTTTTTATTTGTTTTTCTGCGCGTAATGTTTAAAAAAACGAAACCGACTTTGGGCCGTGTTCGGCCAGGACTCCGCCTGGCCGGGGCCTTTATAATGCGCCACCCGAGCCCACGAGCCACCAGCCAGCCTCGCGCCCAAACCCTAACCCTAAGCCGCCGCCGCCGCCACGCGCCGACGCACTGGATCCCGCGCCGCCGCCGCCT
>NC_041389.1:288042968-288069893 GCF_002162155.2 Triticum dicoccoides
GACCCCGCCGCCGACTCTGCCACCCCCTCACTGGAGGTTGCTGCCGCCTCGCCGCCGATGTTTTTCCTCGAGAAAACCGTTTAGTTTTTCGCCGGTTTTTCGTTCATTTAAAAAAAACTAGATCTGTTTTTTCGGTTTAGTTTATTTAGCAGACGTTCGTCCGTACGTTCGTTTTAACGAACGGTATTTGTCGTTTAGCCGCGGAGAGCGAACGTTCGTTCGTTAGCCTGTTCGTCAGTTTTTCTTTTTCTCGGATTTTCCGTGATTATTTCTGATCGTGATTTCCGATCTGTTTTTCGTTTTAGTTTATCTTTTCGCTCGTTTATCAGAATCAGGCGATTCAAGCGCCTAGAGTTTCGTCTCAAAACCGTCTTTCCGTTTAACTAACTCAAACAAGTTTTTGCTACTGTAAAATTTTGACTTAGGTTCAGATGTGTAAATAAAGCTTGTTTCTTTCGCCGTTTGACTTTCGTTGCTTCATTTGATTTGATTAATATGTGGGTTTTGGGAAGTAGATAGAGTACCCATAGTGCGCTGCACGCTACTTCGAATCTCTAGGTTTCACAGATCATCAGCAAGGCAAGTAACACTTTGATCATACCTCTTTACTACCCAGTTTTATTGCATTAGATCAATCCTCAAACAATTGCATGATTAGGATCTGATTAATATGTGGGTTTTGGGAAGTAGATGAGGTAGTTCCTATTACCTATTTTATTACAAAACCTTTGGGAGTTACTCTAGGTTTTCTTATTATGTCATGCTATGCTAGTAGACGTGGATTGGGTGAGTGTATCCATGAGAGATATGAGTTTGTTTAATTAATGGTTTATTTAAGGTGGCAACTTTAATACACATCTGGGTGGATTGAGGTACCTGGGTATTCCAGGATTGCATGTTTTTCTTTATGGACCGCCACCCAGGCTCAAAGGGATCATGAGATTATTCATGCTAGAAACTTCCGTGTGCAGCCACAAGCTACTATGGGATCTAGCATAGTTGACTAAGTTGTGCGAACTCTTATAGTGGTAGACTAGCAGTTGTAGGGGAAAGTAGGTGTAACGGTCTACCCGATCATAAGGTGCTAGCGCTTCTGAAAGACTATGTCTTGGTCATCTGTTTCTCAAACACCATGTAGTGCGAGAATCCCAAAGGAGGAGATCGAGTCTTGTGGGGAATAGTGCGCAAACCTCAGCATAGTGTATAAACTAATCATGGTTGGTCGTGTCCCCGGTTATGGACATCTTGAGTATCTAGTACTTGGATTATCATGTGAATCTCATCATGTTACTTTAAATAATATTGTTGGGTTTTAAGGATCATGTTTAATTTGGATTGAGAGGGTGTCTACAGTCTCAATGTTTAACAACCACCATGACAGTTAAATAAAATTTATTCCTTTGCAGTAGGGAAAAATTGGCTTTATGCAAAATTGTAACCATAGAGCTTTTCACCAGCCATATATGCATGTAGTATTGCTTTATTCTTTCATTACTCTCCATGTGTTACATTGCCAGCATATTCCATGTGCTGACCCGTTTTGGGCTGCAACGTTCATGTTGCACACTGTTCAGACGACGAGTAAGGTGCCTTTAGGTCGTGGTTCTATACTCAGTGATGCCGTTGGAGTTGATGGACTCACTTATCTTCCGAGCCTTCCGCTGTTATCGTTATTAGAAGGCCTTAAGCCATATTTATTGTAATAAGTTCTCTTTTGAGACATTCGATGTAATAAGTGTGTGATTGCTACTCTGTTATAAATCCTTCAAGTATTGTGCATGTCAGCATTACTGATCCAGGGATGAGACTCATGCACAGAGATCAGACTGTTTGAGGTCTGGTCGCTACATCAAGCCCTCCAGGTGGGAAATTTTTCGGTGGCAAATCTTCACAATCAGAAAGATTTTCATTACCAGCAATACCAACAACAGACGATTTGTCATCAAGTATGCTGGCAGCACCAACAACCTCATCACTAATTTTGGTACCACATCGCACCAACTACTCAATGGAACACCACAAGCATCATCTCCACCACTAACGGCAGCCTCACGCTCAACATCAGTCATCTGAAAAAAATCAGAATAAGTGAATAATATGAGAAAAAACTAACGACCAAAAAAAGCTAGCAAGAGGTGCACAAAAAAACAAACCTTAGCAGCATTCATAGCAACATCATCAAGCTTGCTGCTACTAACATTCAAAGGAACATCACCAATGGTCGAACAAGGCTCGTCGCCAACAGTAGGACCCTGACTCATAGTACTAAAGCAAAAAAACAATGCTATTATTAGCAACAATAAACACAAGGAATTAAACCACACTAACGGCGTGGGATAGAAAAATGAACATGTAAGGCACATTGGTGCGCATGAAAATTCAAAAATAAATATAAACAAAATAAAAATAAAAATAACCTTGCACTTATCAGTAGATGGATCATTAATTCCACGGTCAACAACAGCCTCAACATTATGAATGGTCTCCTGCATGAAAGAAAAATTAATAAACAGATGAAGATGAGTATGTTCAACTACAATACTGACGATAGGATAACATAGTAACAATTCCAAACATCGAGGACTGACTCACATCAACAACAGGAGGCTCCAAGCCAACATCATTCATATGGTGATCAGAAACATTAGCCTCAGTACCATCACCAGCCCTGCTGTCAGTGGCAGCAGCCTCATCCTGCATGAAAGAAAAATTAATAATCAGATGAAGATGAGTAAGTTCAAATACAATACTGACAGCAGAACAACATAGTCAAAATTGCAAACATCAAGGACTGACTCACATCAACAATAGGGCGCTCCAAGCCAACATCATTTGTATGGTGATCAGAAACATTAGTTTTAGAACCATCACCAGCCCTGCTGTCGATGGTAACAGCCTCATCTTGCTCAATCTGCCTGATAACAACATTTGCACTTTCTTCATATGGCTTGCAGCGAGAGTCTTTCATACTTGTGAAACGCTTCATGTTGTTCAACAGACGTACAGAGCTCTGAATTAGTTGAGAAGCACCATCACCAGTGTCACTAATTAAAATTCTCTCCATCTCAATATGTTCCACTGCTTCCTCAACATTAAATTGATGACCTTCAGGAAGGATACCATTGATACATCTAACACGCTCAACAGTAGTTGGGACCTTTTTCAACTCAGAACACACAATACTAAAAATATGCTCAGCGCGCTCCAACGCAGAAATAGCTACATAAATACCAAAACCCTGCCTATGTGAAGTACTAGCCTTACTAGGGCCAGGGGAACATAACCATAACCTTCAACACCATAGTCATCTCTCACCTCATTGTGCAGAGATGAAATCTTGGGAACCTGAGACGACGACAACTCCAGGACTGGCCGTTTATACACTTGGAAAAAGACAGCCTCCTCTTGAGTTTTCCACTACAAACAAGGCGAAAAAGATTAAATTAATCAATGCAACACACAGGGAAAAATAAACATTATATTAAAAGGTTCAAAGCAACAGCTCTAACGATCTTTCACAATCAGTGCCAATTTTTTAGTTTTTACAAACATGTCAGTTGAACAAAGAGATTCAGTTCAACCACACATAACCCAACAGTACCAAAAATAGTTCCTAAACCTCACAAAGCATAAGAAATGACAAAATCTAAACATGTAACTCTGCAGTACACATGTTCACTCCAGCAAAAATAGCTATACCTAAATAAAAAAAGGTCTGCAAGACACGACAGAAATAAAACTCACTGGAAGCTTCCCAAACACCCAAGTCTTTGGATCTGCATAGCCTTTTTTTATCAAATTTGCATCAGCCACATTGGAAAGCTTGTCAGGATCCATGAAGCATATGCGGGGGACTCGCATGTCAGGTTCCGTAGTATTGCCACGGATAAGGCAGTCAAGGTACATTAGTATAGGCCCTATAGCACAGCCTGTGATTGCTTTCCCCATGGTAACACCATCTTGGTACCTGAGAACAGCCCTTCTAAGCTCATCAACCATCAGCTGGCAATAATCCATATTAGCCATGTCCTCAATGACGAGATGCTCAAACATTGCTGCCCACTGGAAACACGCGGGGCGGCACCAGGAAACACAACCTTCATAAACACAATAATGAAGAACACTTTGAGAGCAAGGTCATCTTCGCTAGGATCCTTGACAAGCACCACGAGCCTATCCCTCAAATCCATTGTCTTGATATCTTTGTTCCTGCTAATGTCAAGCTCCTATCTTAACTTCATCAGAGCTTTGTCATATCCGTCCTCTGACGGCCTTGGTGCAGAACGACCACCACGAGGGAACCCAAAAGGTTGTTGTATACCATCTCTAGTGATGCGAAGCTCCTTATTAGCTTCATCCATGTCAAGAGTCATCATCTCAAGATCTATCCTCAGATACAAAACAGCCATCAGAGGGCGGGAAATGTTAGACTTCACCTTCCACTTGAAGATAGAACCAAAACTAGTTGTGTGGCACCCCGGCTCAGAGCGACCGTTTTACCCTGCATTGCCTGCCCAGAGACCTTGTCTTCTGGCACCACACAACAACTTGGTATAGAAAATCAACCACTTTATTCATGCTAGCAGAGCATAGTTCAAATTACAATAGTTAGCAAGGCCAAGCGGCACACACGATGCGGCTGAACAATATGTACATTATTTAGTAAACATAAATGGGCCTCGATCATGACAACTATGTGGCAGCGGAACAACATCGTAGTGGGACTCCATAGCACAGGGACACCGATGTGGACACGATCTAGACTCAGACAGCTCTCCTTTCCAATGAGACTTTCCTGAAATCTGGCATGACACGCCAGGTCAGTACATTGAATGTACTTGCAAGCTCACAACAAGCATAAACATAATGACAAACAATATCATGATACTTAACCAATTAAATACAATGCAACAATATATATATATCCAACATGCTGTGAATATGCTCAAGTGGTACTCGTCCCATGGACTGGCTTATTGAACGTGATCATTTCCAGACCACAAACATGAAGAACCCAACGACAATCTCGTGATCCGTACGGCGATCACAACCCTGACCAACACTTGGTCTCAACCTCAACATGATGGCTTCACTGCCATTACCTTAGTGCAAGTCTCAGTGTGCAAATTTATTTAGTGGTGACCCATGGAGTACCCTACTTTCGAGCGTGTCCGTAATCGTGGACTCAGCTATCGATAGATTAATACACTCTACAGAGGTAGCGCACTGTACCCACACTACAGAAACCATGGCCTCGCACTCCCATTTGGGTGGACCAACGGCATTCCGACAAAACCACTTCATTGTCATGACACTCTCCCGGCCACTCCGACTCAATCCCCATCGGGCTAGTCCTGGGTGGCCCTGTGTCTACCTCAAGACACCTCAAAACCACCGTCATGGCAACGATCCACTCTGGGACCCAGACACTTAACTCATCAACTAGCACACAAGGTTTTGCCTGCTTACCGGGCCAGGGTACAGCACGCCCATAACCTTCCCTACATGGGGGCACCGACCAGAGGCACGACAATGAAGCGCATTAAGTCCGTCCCATACCGGCAAATGTGGTTGCACTGGGAAAAGACTCGTTCCAGCGGCGCCTCGACCCGGTCAACAACATGTTCAAGTTGAGTTATTTATCAGGTTCAACTTAAGGTGAAAGTAACCGGTGTCATAATGCCATGCTATGCATCACTCACATATGCATCAAATAACCAAGAAAATAACCAATTCAACTACGCTCCCATGGAGCCATCACCAACTGAAGATACTTCTCTGGTTAAGATCAATCCTCACTTAAACCAGAACCATTACTAGCAATCTTATCATTTTTCATCATGCAAGAATAATAATTAAACCAACTATTAGCCTCCATGACCATATAATTTTATCATTACTCATACCTAAGGTCTTGTTAGATTATCAGCAAGTTTCTATTCAAACTTTCTGTAAATCAAGCATATTTAACATGACAAGCATCTAACAGAATATACTTATCATAATAATTATTTAAATGCATGAATAATCATAAGTTTAAGTAGGAAATCACAAATATTGAAGTGGCACCATGAAAATGTTGCTATGGCTTGCCTTAGTGCTGATGAGGTTCACAAAGCTCCTGGTGATCCTCAAGACAAGCTTGTTCTTCTGAAAATAAATAAAACCACAAAAAGAAAACATCAAGAAACCTTCTGAAAATTACCAGAAAATCTAGACAGCAAGGAAAAATCCCATCTTTTGGGTGCTATTAGAATTGGACAAAGAACACAATGCAAGAAGAATCAATGCATTTAGACTTGTAGATAAAAAGTTATGGCTATTTGAAGTTTCCTGGATTTAAATGAATTTCATTTAAAAACAAAACAAAATAGGGGGGTGACGTCGAAGGCGTAACGCCTGGGGCGCCACCACTCATACCGCTTCGCGCGCGTAATGAGTGGCTGACTAGCGGGCCCCGCTAGTCAGGCGAGAAGGAGGGGAGAAGGAAACAGAGGGAGGCGGCGCTTCACCGGAGCTCACGCCGGCGACGAGGGTTCTTGGAGTCAAATGTGAGGGGGGGTCGAAGGAGAAGAAGATTGCGCACCTGCCCGTACCCGTAGCGTGGCTAGAGGTGACCGGACGGCGACGGATTCAGCCTCTCCAGCGGAGGCAGAGGGCAGGGATCGCCGGAGACGAAGATGATGGCGGCTCTGGGCGGCTCCAGGGGCTCCAACAGGGCGGAACGCCCTCACCGAAGAGTGGCGGAGGCCCTGGCAGGGTCGCCCTAGCCTGGGAGGGGCTGGAGCTGCGGGGACAATCTGAAGGGGATCGCCGGTGAGCTCGAGCTTCGGGACGGCAGCCCGCGGCCTGCCCGGCCAGGCTGCGGCTTCTACAAGTTTGTGGAGAATGTGGGAGGAGCCGCGGGTGCTCAAAGAGGCTGGGGGTGGCAGCATTTATAGGCGGGCGGCAAGGAGGGTTCGGGCTTCGCCGGAGGACAACTGTCCACGGCGCCCGGCGATGAACGGCGCCACTGAGAGAGGGGGAAGATGACGGAGGTCATGCAGGAACTATTTGCGTGCGCGGACGAGTAGTGGAGCGAGGGGGAAAGCGACGAGCACAGTGCCCGCGCACTGTGTCGTTGGCCGGACCGTGCCCGTGCTCACTGCGGCGAGCTCCAACATCGGCGAGCGCTAGGGGGGAGTTAAGGGGGTGGAGACAAGGATGGTGGTGAGGCTTGGCAAGCTTGGGCAGGCTGGGCAGCGAGCACGCGCTCAACAGAGCGCTAGGCGGCACGCAGAGCGAGTGTTTTGTATGCCAGCACGCCCGGACGAATGCCGTCACCGCGTGAACCATGTCATCAGTCCACCCTAAGTGCTAACCATGATGTCTGGCGTGTAGTCCTTGGTAGTTTGAAGTGTTACCACGGTTTGGCTTGGATCCAAGTGCAGTAGAAATGGATTTGTATTGCTGGCAAGTTTCTGGATAGTAACTTTGGAGATTTACTATGGTCAAACCACTTGGAGTTAAGGGCTGAGCTTTGGAGGCTTGCTTACACTTACTAAGGTAAGTAGGCACAAGAAAAACCAGCTACATTGGAGCTAGTAAAATGGTAGTTGTTGTAGAAACTACCATTTCTATCCAGATATGAATTTATTTTCTGTAGCCAAACTATTCCAAAGAGTGGTGAAATATTTTTGCTCAGAAAGGTGCCCTAGGGTCCAAAGAATAATTGGCATTGGGATTTTTTCTCAGGATTTTTGGGGCAAGAAAAATTAGGGTTGCTTTGGAGCACAAAGGGCTAACTAGGGTTTTGGAGGGCAAAATGAATATTTTTCATTTAAGAAAAATATTCCAAGCATTATTTTGAGTTGATCCAGAGGTGAAATGATGGTTTTGAGGAGGAGAGGGAGCACTTGGGTGAAAGTCAAGGAGTACCCAAGTGGTTCAATCCAAATGAAGTGATTCAAAACCAACTCAACTGAAAACTAGGCAAAGAAAAGAGGGCAAAAACCAGGCTGTCACAAACTTCCCCCACTTAGAATGAATCTCATCCTCGAGATTCAGTTGCTTGGGAAAACCATTCTGGATAACATGCCCTTAGAAATTCTTCTGATTCTGATGTTGATTCTAACTCGGTATGATGCTTCCATTGGACTTTGTAAAAGTTTCGCGCTTTAGTGCGAGTGACTCTTTCCATTTGATCCACAATTTTCACTGGCCTTTCTTCATATGTTAAGTCCTTTTCGAGCTTTATCTCTGTCAAATCAGTCTTTTTCTCGGGCAGTGATATGCGCGGTCGCAATTGTGAAACGTGGAACACGTTGTGCACATCGAACAACTCAGGGGGAAACTCCTACTGATATGACACAGCACCCACTTGTGTCATAACGGGAAATGGACCAATAAATCTGGGTGCCAACTTTCCACGAGTTTGAAACCTCTTGATTCCTTTCATAGGCATGACTCGAAGATAGACCTATTCTCCGGGTTCAAAGCTGATATGTCGGTGCTTTGCATCGTAATAACTTTTCTGTCGCGATTTAGCCAATTGCAATCTGTCTCGGATTTCCTTGACTTGCTTTTCGGCTTCCAGCATGAGATCCATTCTGAAAATATGGCTATCTCCGGTTTGAGACCAATTCAATGGAGTGCGGCACTTACGGCCATACAAAGCTTCATATGGTGACACCTTTAAACTGGTCTGGAATCTATTGTTATACGAGAACTCGGCGTACGGCAAGCAATCTTCCCAGTTTATGCCTGATACGTCTCCATCGTATCTACTTTTCCAAACACTTTTGCCCTTGTTTTGGACTCTAACTTGTATGATTTGAATGGAACTAACCCGGACTGATGCTGTTCTCAGCAGAATTGCCATGATGTTGTTTTATGTGCAGAAAACAAAAGTTCTTGGAATGACCTAAAACTCCACGGAACGTCTTAGAAAAAATAATAAAAAATCCTCGCCAAAGATGAAGACCAGGGGGCCCACACCCTGTCCATGAGGTCGGGGCGCGACCCCCCCTCCTGGGCGCGCCCCCTACCTCGTGGGCCCCCTGGAGACCCTCCGACGCCAACTCCAACTCCATATATTGGCTTTCGGGGAAAAAATAAGAGAGAGGAAATCATCACGTTTTACGATACGAAGCCGCCGCCAAGCCCTAATCTCTCTCGGGAGGGCTGATCTGGAGTATGTTTGGGGCTCCGGAGAGGGGGATCCGTCGCCGTCGTCATCATCAACCATCCTCCATCACCAATTTCATGATGCTCACCGCCGTGCGTGAGTAATTCCATCATAGGCTTGCTGGACGGTGATGGGTTGGATGAGATTTATCATGTAATCAAGTTAGTTTTGTTAGGGTTTGATCCCTAGTATCCACTATGTTCTGAGATTGATGTTGCTATGACTTTGCTATGCTTAATGCTTGTCACTATGGCCCGAGTGCCATGATTTCAGATCTGAACCTATTATGTTTTCATGAATATATGTGAGTTCTTGATCCTATCTTGCAAGTCTATAGTCACCTACTATGTGTTATGATCCAGCAACCCCAAAGTGACAATAATCGGGACCACTCCCGGTGATGACCATAGTTTGAGGAGTTCATGTATTCACTATGTGCTAATGCTTTGTTCCTGTTCTCTATTAAAAGGAGGCCTTAATATCCCTTAGTTTCCAATAGGACCCCGCTGCCACAGGAGGGTAGGACAAAAAATGTCATGCAAGTTCTTTTCCATAAGCACGTATGACTATATACGGAATACATGCCTACACTACATTGATGAATTGGAGCTAGTTCTGTGCCACCCTATGTTATGACTGTTACATGACGAACCGCATCCGGCATAATTATCCATCACTAATCTGGTGCCTACGAGTTTTCCATATACTGGTTCTCGCTTATTTACTTTTCCATTGCTACTGCTACAATCACTACAAAATACCAAAAACATTACTTTTGTTGTCTTTACTTTTGTTACCGTTACCACCACTATCATATTACTTTGCTACTGTTACAACTACTACAAAAACCCAGAAACATTTAATTTTACTTTTGCTACCGCTACTATTATTATCATACCACTTTTGCTACTAAACACTTTGCTGCAGATACTAAGTTTCCAGGTGTGGTTGAATTGACAACTGAGCTGCTAATACTTGAGAATATTCTTTGGCTCCCCTTGTGTCGAATCAATAAATTTGGGTTGAATACTCCACCCTCGAAAACTGTTGTGATCCCCTATACTTGTGGGTTATCAAGACCTTTTTCTGGCGCCGTTGCCGGGGAGCATAGCTCTATTCTTTGAGTCATTTGGGATTTATATCTGCTGGACACTATGAAGAACTTGAAAGATGCTAAGACAACAATTTATCCCTCAACTACGAGGGGAGGTAAGGAACTGCCATCTAGCTCTGCACTTGATTCACCTTCTGTTATGAGTAAGCGAGCGACACCTAAACCTGCTTCTGCTATTCGTTCCGATATGTCGCATGTTATTGATGATGCCACTTCTGCTATGCATGATACTTATGATGAAACTACTTCTATGCTTGATACTACTATGCCCGTTGGTAAATTTCTTGATGAACAGATTTCTAGGTCTAGAGAAACAGAAATTATTGAATCCGAATACGATGATGAGAGTGATGATGAGAATATGCCTGCTATTCCTGAGGGTGATCTTTTTGATGCAGAATCTTCTGCATCTATTTTTGCCTGCCAGGATAGATACGAACTTAAGAGGCTGCTAGTTAACTGGAGTAAAGAATCTCTTAGAGATAGAATGAAACCCGACCCTGCTTTTGCTACTTCACCTATCTGTGTTCCCGATAAGGATTATTATGAATTTTTTGTTGATCCAGATATAATTACTTTGGTTGAATCTGATCCTTTCTATGGCTATGAATCTGAAACTGTTGTGGCACATCTTACTAAGTTAAATGATATAGCCGCCTTGTTTACTAATGATGAGAGATCGCGCTACCTTTATATACTCAAAATATTTCCATTCTCATTAAAGGGTGATGCTAAGATATGGTTTAATTCTTTTGATCTTGGATGTGTGCATAGTCCCCAGGAGCTCGTAAGAAACAAGCTGCTTTGAGGGAAATATACAACTTCGTGAAAATTAAAGAAGAGAGTCTCCCACAAGCTTGGGGGAGGCTTCTCAAGTTACTTAACGCTTTGCCTGATCATCCTCTTAAGAAACCTGAAATACTTGATATCTTTTATAATGGACTAACTGATGCTTCCAGAGATTACCTGGATAGTTGTGCTGGTTCTCTTTTCAGGGAAAGAACACCGGATGAAGCTGAAATTCTATTGAATAATATGTTGACAAATGAAAATAATTGGGCACCTCCCGAGCCACCTCCTGAGCCAGCTCCAGAGCCAATTACTGAGCCTATTCCTAAACCAACTCCGAAGAAGAGAGGTGTTCTATTTCTTAGTCCCGAAGATATGCAAGAGGCAAAGAAATCTATGAAAGAAAAAGGTATTAAAGCTGAAGATGTTAAGAATTTACCTCCTATTGAAGAAATACACAGTCTTAATTTACCGCCTGTTGAAGAAGTATATGATCTCAATTCCTTATTCACTGAAGAACCTCCTGATCCCGATATCCCGACACATGTAGTAAAGGTAAATTCTCTCTATAGATATGATAAAGCTGAAGTCCCTCCTACTAAAATTGCTAGTCAGTGCTTGGATGAGTTTGATGACTTTATGTTTAAGAAAGATGACTTTAATGCTTATTTCGGTAGACAATTAAAACAGAATACCTTTATGATTAAACGCTTGGGTGATTTTATGGCTAATATTAGAGGTGAACTTAAACTTGTTAGCAAACATGCTTCTATGGTTACCACTCAAGTAGAACAAGTACTTAAAGCTCAGAAAGAAGTGCTTAATGAAATGAATAGTAAGGAAAATGATTATGCTATTAGAGTGGCTACTAGAACTGGTAGAATGACTCAGGAAACTTTGTATCCTGAAGGCCACCCTAAGAGAATCGAGCA
The DNA here is from genome assembly GCF_002162155.2 of Triticum dicoccoides. Classification (NCBI taxonomy): domain Eukaryota; kingdom Viridiplantae; phylum Streptophyta; class Magnoliopsida; order Poales; family Poaceae; genus Triticum; species Triticum dicoccoides. The sequence goes on from NC_041389.1 coordinate 288,054,970, forward strand.
AGATTCTCACAGAAATAATATTGATGTACCTAGTTCTTCTAAAAGGAAGAAAAAGAAAAATGATAGAACTTTGCAAACTTCTAGTGAACCTATTGCTGAACCACCTGAGAATCCAAATGATATCTCTATGTCCGATGCTAAAACACAATCTTGTAATGAACATGAACCTAGTGAAAATATTAATGATGATGTTCATGATGATGCTCAACCTAGTAATGATAATGATGTAGAAGTTGAACCTGCTGTTGATCTTGATAACCCACAATCAAGGAATCAACGTTATGACATGGTAAAGAAAGGGAACCATGGGTTCAGAAACCCATGCCTTTTCCTCCGAAACCATCCAAGAAAAAGGATGATGAGGATTTTGAGCGCTTTGCTGAAATGATTAAACCCATCTTTTTGCGTATGCGATTAACTGATGTGCTCAAAACAAATCCTTATGCTAAGTATATGAAGGATATCATTACTAAGAAAAGAAAGATACCGGAAGCTGAAATTTCCACCATGCTTGCTAATTATACTTTTAAGGGTGGAATACCAAAGAAACTTGGGGATCTAGGAGTACCTAGTATACCATGCTCCATTAAGAGAAATTATGTTAAAACTGCTTTATGTGATCTTGGAGCCCATGTTAGTGTTATGCCTCTTTCTTTATATCGTAGACTTCATTTGAATAAGTTGACACCCACTGAAATATCTTTGCAAATGGCTGATAAATCAACTGCTATACCTGTCGGTATTTGTGAGGATGTGCCTGTGGTAGTTGCAAACATTACTATTTTAACGGACTTTGTTATTCTTGATATTCCCAAGGATGATAGTATGTCTATTATTCTTGGAAGACCTTTCCTTAATACTGCAGGGGCTGTTATTGATTGCAACAAAGGCAATGTCACTTTTCATGTTAATGGTATTGAGCACATGGTACACTTTCCGAGGAAACAACCTCAAGTTTATAGTATCAACTCTATTGGAAAATTCCATTGATTATATTTGGAGGTTTTGAATTTCCTCTCCCTACTGTCAAGAAAAAGTATGATATTCTTATTGTTGGGGATTTTCATATACCCGTTGAGGTAACTTAGTGTTATTCGAAATTTCTCCGGTTTCGTGTTATTTGGAATGAGTTTGTTAACAAGACTTGATCAACCTTGTTAGTGGGTTCATTTTGATGATCACGAGATGGATGGAACTAGAAGCACAACCTTCTGTACCCTCTTTATATTTTCTGTTACTTAGTAAAAATAAAGTAAAATAGTATTTTTTTCTGTCTGTTTCCTGACTTATCCGTGCAATATAAAAATATCCCGAAAATAAAAGTCCTCAGAATGCCATGCCAATTTAATATGATTTTTTCGGGAATATTTTAGGATTTACTGTGCAAAAATTACCGGGGGGGAGCTGCCACCTGGCCACGAGGGTGGACGGCGCGCCCTACCCCCCTGGGCGCGCCCCCCTGCCTCGTGGGCCCATGGTGGCCCTCCTCCACTTATCCCTGCACCCATCTTCTTCCTCTGCCTCACACAAACACGAAAAACCAACTCAAGCACGAGTTCCAGCCCCTGTTGCTGTGATTTTCGATCTCCTTGCTCAAAGCACCTCTCGCAAAACTGCTTGGGGAGATTGTTCCTTGGTATGTGACTCCTCCATTGGTCCAATTAGTTTTTGTTCTAGTGCTTTATTCATTGCAAATTTGTGCTGCATAGGTGACCATGTTCTTGAGCTTACATGTCAAATTTATATGGTTCCAAGTAGTTCTAATGCTTGATATAGGCTCTAGGCACTTGTGGGAGTTGTTGCTATCAATTTTATTGAAGTTGGTTCACTTTTTTTGAAGTTACTAAAAATTTCAGAAATTTTTCAGAGGAAACAATATGTTTAGGAAGATGTTCCAAGGTGGTTCTTCAAGGAAGCAAGGTCCCAGGCTTGCAATGCCTGACGCTGACGAGGAACCACCAAGAGATGCTCCTGTGAGGCCCTGTGAATGGCCTTTGGAATTTTTTATGAATCAAGCGGGAATCAAAGAAGAATTTAGCGCATATTTGCATAACGCCGGTCTTGAGGACTTTGAAGATGACAAATGCCCCCAGTATCATGATCTCACAAGTTCATTTGTGAGGAGGTTTGAGTTTTCATCTTCGCGTAATTCTCCCTCAGTCATGTTTGACCTGTATGACAAATCTTATACCATGGACTTAGAGGATTTCACTTTTGCTTGCAAACTTCCATCTTGGGGTAGTGTCAGGGATCCCCCTAAATCTGAATATAGAGACTTTCTTGCTAGAATAACTGTGGGGGAATCTAGAGATATAAGACAAGCCACTATAGGGAGAGTTCACTTTCCTGCTATACATTATTTTGCTCTCTTCATAGGTAGATGCATAATGCTAAGGATGAAGCATGTCACATGTGTGCCCCTGATCTCAGCATTCTCAGAAGTGCTGTGTTAGGAGACCAATCTTATCATATGGGAGTCATTGTAGCTCGTAGGTTGCATCATAATAGACATAACGGAGATTTCTTTGGAGGAATTTATGCAACCCGCTTAGCTAATTTTCTTGAGATAGACATTCATGATGGTGATATGGAGTTACCCCCTACTTATTTAGATTTTGATTCTATTGTTCCCCACCAGTTTGTTGAGAGGACTGAACCACCTCTCCAGTATCGATTAATCTTTAACAAACGGCATGTTGTCCGTATTACACTTCCTGCTCCTGCCTTCTTTGATTCTCAGACAAAATGAAGATATATTATCACCAGAGAGGAGGCAGATGAGTACGAGACGAGAGCGGAGGCTACTCGACGCCATGCTACAGCTCAGGAGGCGATAGCCGCTGCATCGCAGTATGACCCCAGCTTCACCTACGGGTATCCGCCAGGCTATCCCTGGCAATAGACCAACTTAGGCCAAAAGCCTAAGCTTGGGGGAGTACGTATTTCCCACCGACATTACATTCATGTTCACACACACTCATTGCTAGATGTCGGTGCTCATACTCTTTCACTGTAATGTCCATGCTAGTTTATTTTCTTTTTCCTGCTTTCTTCTTGTGTGTTTAATAAACCTTAAGAAAAAACCAAAAAAAATTAGTAGTAGTTTATTTCCTTGCTGTAGTAGTTAAAAAGAAAACCCAAAAATATTTCCCGTTTTTCTTTTGCTTGTTGGGAGGTTTCCCGTGTAAATAGTTTTTATTTCTATTCTTTTCTTTGGGGGTCAGTAGGAGAAGAACATGATTAAATTGTTGAAGTGGCTCTTATATGCATCATTGTTGATTTAACCAAGAGCCCATATTGCCTTGTCTTCTCCTGTTTATTGAATGCTCGCAGATTCCAGCTTAGTCCAATGCACGTGCACTCTTATTATTATTCACATCGTTCGGTCGTGCAAGTGAAAGGCAATTATGATGATATATGATGGACTGACTGAGATGGGAAAAGTTGGTATGAACTCGACCTCTCTTGTTTTTGTAAATATGATGAGTTCATCGTTCTTGATTCAGCTTATTATGAAAAACATGTTTGCAATGACAATCAGAGATCATAGTTTCTCGTGCCATGCTTGATTAGCTATGAGTTATAATGGTTTACCTTGCGTGTGAACATGCTATTAAAATGGTTGTGATGTGGTATGATGGGGTGGTATCCTCCTTTGAATGATTTAAGTGACTTGACTTGGCACATGTTCACGCATGTAGTTGAAACAAATCAACATAGCCTTCACGATATTTATGTTCATGGTGGATTATATCCTACTCATGCTTGTATTCAATGTTTATTAATTTTAATGCATGTTCATGACTGTTGTCGCTCTCTAGTTGGTCGCTTCCCAGTCTTTTGCTAACCGTCACTTGTACTAAGCGGGAATACTGCTTGTGCATCCAATCCCTTAAACCCCAAAGTTATTCCATATGAGTCCACTATACCTTCCTATATGCGGTATCTACCTGCCGTTCCAAGTAAATTTGTATGTGCCAAACTCTAAACCTTCAAATAAACATTCTATTTTGCATGCTCGAATAGCTCATATATCAACTAGGGCTACCATTATCTTCCGTGTTAGGCGGGTTATTCTCAAGAGGAGTGGACTCCGCTCCTCATTCACGAGAAAATGGCTGGTCACCGGGATGCCCAGTCCCATGCTTTATGCAAACTAATGAAAATAATTGCAAACAAAACTCCCCTTGGGACCCGTTGAATGTTGGAGGCACTCGTTGTTTTGAGCAAGCCATGGATTGATGCTTGTGGAGGAGGGGGAGTATAAACTTTACCATTCTGTTTGGGAACCGCCTATAATTTGTTTAGCATGGAAGATATCGTCATATCTTAGTTGTTATGTTGATAATGAAAGTATGCCGCTCAAAATATAATTTATCTCTATTTCAAAACCGAGCTCTGGCACCTCTACAAATCCCTGCTTCCCTTTGCGAAGGGCCTATCTATTTACTTTTATGTTGAGTCATCACCCTCTTATTAAAAGCACTAGCTGGAGAGCACAGCTGTCATTTGCATTCATTACTGTTAATTTATATCGGGTATGACTATGATTGGATCTCTTTTACCATGAATTACAATGTCTAGTCAGTCCTTGATCTTTGAAGGTGCTCTGCATTTATGTTTTGCGGTCTCAGAAAGGGCTAGCGAGATACCATCTTGTTATATCATATTATGATTATTTTAAGAAAGTGTTGTCATCCGAGATTTATTATTATGGCTTGCTAGCTGATTATGTTATTGATATGAGTAAACATGAGACCTGAGAATTATTGGAAATGTGGTTAGTTATAATCTTTGCTGAAAACGTGAATGCTGGCTTGACATAGGTACAACAACAAGAGAAAACAGAGTTTGTAAAAGTTTTTCTTTTTCTCTTTCAGTTTGTCAACTGAATTGCTTGAGGACAAGCAAGGGTTTAAGCTTGGGGGATTTGATACGTCTCCGTCATATCTACTTTTCCAAACACTTTTGCCCTTGTTTTGTACTCTAACTTGTATATTTTGAATGGAACTAACCCGAACTGACGCTTTTTTCAATAGAATTGCCATGATGTTGTTTTATGTGCAAAAAACAAAAGTTCTCGGAATGACCTGAAACTCCACAGAACATCTTAGAAAAAATAATAAAAAATCCTTGCCAAAGATGAAGACTAGGGGGCCCACACCCTGTCCACGAGGGTGCAGGCGCCCCCCCCCCTCCTGGGCGTGCCCCCTACCTCGTGGGCCCCCTGGAGACCCTCCGACGCCAACTCCAACTCCATATATTGGCTTTCATGGAGAGAAAAATAATAGAGAATAAATCATCGCGTTTTACGATACGGAGCCGCCGCCAAGCCCTAATCTCTCTCGGGAGGGCTGATCTGGAGTCCGTTCGGGGCTCCGGAGAGGGGGATCCCTCGCCGTCGTCATCATCAACCATCGTCCATCACCAATTTCATGATGCTCACCGCCGTGCGTGAGTAATTCCATCGTAGGCTTGCTGGACGATGATGGGTTGGATGAGATTTATCATGTAATCGAGTTAGTTTTGTCAGGGTTTGATCCCTAGTATCCACTATGTTCTGAGATTGATGTTGCTATGACTTTGCTATGCTTAATGCTTGTCACTAGGGCCCGAGTGCCATGATTTCAGATCTGAACCTATTATGTTTTCATGAATATATGTGAGTTCTTGATCCTATCTTGCAAGTCTATAGTCACCTACTATGTGTTATGATCCGGCAACCCCGAAGTGACAATAATCGGGACCACTCCCGGTGATGACCATAGTTTGAGGAGTTCATGTATTCACTATGTGCTAATGCTTTGTTCCGGTTCTCTATTAAAAGCAGGCCTTAATATCCCTTAGTTTCCAATAGGACCCCGCTGCCACGGGAGGGTAGGACAAAAGATGTCATGCAAGTTCTTTTCCATAAGCACGTACGACTATATATGGAATACATGCCTACATTACATTGATGAATTGGAGCTAGTTCTGTGTCACCCTATGTTATGACTGTTACATGACGAACCGCATCCGGCATAATTATCCATCACTAATTCGGTGCCTACGAGTTTTCCATATACTGGTTCTCACTTATTTACTTTTCCGTTGCTACTGTTACAATCACTACAAAATACCAAAAACATTACTTTTGCTGTCTTTACTTTTGTTACTGTTACCAGCACTATCATATTACTTTTCTACTAAACATTTTGCTGCAGATACTAAGTTTTCAGGCGTGGTTGAATTGACAACTCAGCTGCTAATACTTGACAATATTCTTTGCTCCCCTTGTGTAGAATCAATAAATTTGGGTTGAATACTCTACCCTCGAAAACTATTGCGATCCCCTATACTTGTGGGTTATCAGGGCCTTGGGCCAAAACACAGGCTCGCAGCATGTCTTCAAGTATTTGGTTTACCCGTTGTGTCTATCCATCAGTCTGAGGATGATAAGCGGTACTGTATTTCAATACCATCTGTAGGGCTTGATGGAGACGGGACCAAAAAGTGGAGGTAAACAGTGAACCTCGGTCAGAAGTGATGGTTCGGGGAACTCCATGCAGACTGACTATTCTGGATACATACAGTAGTGCAAGCTCATCTGCTCGATACGAGGTTCTGACTGGGAGGAAGTGGGCTACCTTGGTTAATGTATCCACTATGACCCAGATAGCATCATTGCCTCGTCGGGTCCTAGGTAGTCTAGTGATGAAATCCATACAGAGATCATCCCATTTCCATTGTGATACTGGCAGTGGTTGGAGAAGTCCGGCTAGCTTCTGACGTTCTACCTTTAATTTGTTGCATATGTCACAACAGGCCACGAAATAAGCATTGTCCTTCTTCATTCCATCCCACCAGAATATTTGTCGAAGGTCTTCATACATTTTTGTGCCTCCAGGGTGAATTTAATACGAGGATTCATGGGCTTCTGACAGGATCTTCTGCTTCAAATCTGCTTGATTAGGTACACTGATCCTTCACCTGAATCGGAGGGTACCGCACTGATCCTTCAAAAAATCGGAAAGCTTGACACGTTTTTGTAGATCGGCATCACCTGACTGGGCCTTGCGAATTTCTTCCTCAAGAGTAGGGGTAACTTCTAGAATATTGGCAAGGCTAGCCTCAACTATGACCAGGTTGAGCTGAGCAATCTCTTTTTTTAAGTTTGGGAGGCAATGATTCCAATGTGACATTTAAACTGACAGGCTTTCGACTGAGCGCATCGGCAACCACGTTGGCCTTACCCGGATGGTAATTTATTCCAATGTCATAATCCTTAACCAACTCAAGCCATCTTTGTTGACAGAGATTTAAATCCTGCTGAGTCAATATATACTTGAGGCTTTTGTGATCGGTAAAAATTTGGCAGCTTTTTCCGATGAGGTAGTGTCTCCAAATTTTTAAAGCATGAACCACCGCGGCCATTTCCAAATCATGAGTGAGGTAATTCCCCTCGCGGGGTCGTAGCTGTCGTGAGGCGTAAGCTACTACTTTGCCATCTTGCATAAGTACGCATCCCAGTCCTTGCCTAGAAGCGTCGTAGTACACCTCAAAGCTATGGTAGATATCTGGGAGCGTTGATACTGGTGCAGTTGTCAGTCGTTTCTTTAATTCAGCGAAACTTTTCTCACATTCCTTGGTCCATTCAAATTTCTTATCCTTTTTGAGCAGCTCTGTCATTGGCTTCGCAATCTTGGAAAACCCTTCAATGAAACGACGGTAATATCCGGCTAGTCCAAGAAAACTTCGGATCTAAGATACAGTTGCCAGTGGCAACCAGTCGAGCACATCCTTTACCTTGCTTGGGTCCATGGCTATACCCTCAGCGGATAGCACATGCCCGAGGAATCCAACTTGCTTGATCCAAAACTCACATTTACTGAATTTGGCGTATAGCTGATGCTCACGGAGTCGTTGTAACACTGCTCGGAGGTGTTCCCTATGCTCTTCTTCACTTTTTGAGTAAATGAGTATATCATCGATTTAGACGACCACGAACTTATCGAGGAAGTCCATGAATACTTTATTCATCATATGCATGAAGAAGGCAGGGGCGTTGGTGAGGCCAAAAGACATGACTGTATACTCATAGAGACCGTAGCGAGTGGTGAATGCGGTCTTGGGAGTATCCGCCTTTTTAATTTTTAGATGATAATACCCAGTCCGTAAATCAATCTTGGAGAATACCTTGGCCCCACTAAGCTGATCAAACAAATCATCAATTCTTGGCAGAGTTTATTTGTTTTTGATTGTGATATCATTCAGCTGACGGTAATCCACACGCATGCGGAGGCTACCATCTTTTTTGTCCACGAAGATAGCAGGTGATCCCCATGGTGAGGAGCTGGGGCGGATATACCCTTTCTGGAGCATTTCATCATGCTGTTCCTTTAGCTCAACTAATTCTGATGACGGCATTTGATAATACTTCTTATGTATTGGTGTGGTTCCGGGCACAAGATCTATTGCAAATTCAAGCTCTCGATCAGGGGGCATGCCTGGCAGTTCTTCTACGATCAATAAACTCGCTGACCATCAGGAATTAATTCTGATGACGGCATTCGATAATACATCAGGGAACTCGCTGACCACCAGAATTAATTCCATTTCAGCCATTGCTTTAAATACTATTTCCATGGAGGGTATGCTCCTACGATCAATAAATTTTGTAGTTTGTCCCTCTTGGCTGGTCAAGTTGACCTCTCTGGTCACACAATTAATGCATACTTGATACTGAGTCAGCCAATTCATACCCAAGATAACATCCAACTTATTGGATTTAATAAGTATCAAAGAAGTTGGAAAACAGACTCCGTTGATATTGACTTCTAGATTACGGCAGACTATATTGATTCTGACTAGAGATCCCGGGGTTTGCACCAACAAATTCTTGCCCAAAAGCGAACAAGGAAATTTGTTTTGGGCAACAAAACTCCAAGAAATGAAAGAGTGGGAAGCCCCAGAGTCAAATAAAATTACTGCAGGTATGTTATTAACAGGGAACATACCAATGATGACTTCGGGGTTCTCTTGGGCTTCGTCGGTGGAGATGTGATGAATATATCCCGTGAGGTCGTGCTGATCTGGGCATGCCTCCATATAATGGACTTGTGGCTTGAATGTAGCATTGGCCCGATTGTTCTTGGGACAGTGCTTGGCATAATGTCCGATTTGCCCACAATTGAAATAGGAATTACTGCGTAGACGATTCTCTATAACTGGGTTGAGCACGTCATTCTGACTTGGGTGGTGGTCATGTTAACATTTTGCTGCCAATTGGGCTTGTATGCTACCTGAGTCGGCTGCCAGGTATGAACCTTCTGCACCGGCTGCATTTCTTTTCCTGGCTCAAACTTGCGCTTGTGATCATTGTTGGTAGTCTTATTATGTGTTGTAAGCTTGCGTTCCCTTTCAGCGATGAAAGCCTTGCTCACCAGGATTTGGAAGTCTGGAACGGAGTTGCGGTTTTAACCCACCAAGAAACCTGTCCATCTTCCTTTCCTCAGTGGCCACATCATACTAAGAGTAACATGACAGATGATTGAATATTTGCAAATATTCTCCCATAGACTGACTTCCTTGGAGGAGCGCGAGAAATTAACGCTACTTAGTCTTCATAATTCCCGTAGGGATGTGATATTTCGGGAATCGTTCCTTGAATCTTGACCAGGTAATTTCTTCATCAGTAGTCCACATGGCCTTTTCATTTTCCCACCATATGGCAGCAGCGCCTTCAAGATAATGTGTTACAAATGGAACTTTATCCCCTCCGTCGGTTCTAGCAACTTCAAGCTTCTTTTCCATAGTTCTCAACCAATCATCTGCATCCAAGGGATCAAGGGCCTGAGATAAACTGGGAGGCTTAGTCCTTTGAAAATCCAATAGCTTGGAATGATGACTGGGCTGATTTCCATTCTGTCCAACCGCAGCTTGAATACTTCTGAATATTTCCATCAGATCATTATTTCGTCTTTCCTCAAACATACACAGAATTTGCTCGATGGAGGCGGTGGTGGAACGTATGGCTCGGATGAGTGTCCTGCCTGTCGTGCGGAACAACGAACAGGAGAACCCTTGTTTAACGTTGCTACTACAGCCTCCCCATGTCATCCTAATATGATTATTTTCCCAAGGCAACATAACCGAGATGAGAAGCATTCAAAATAAGTTGGGGAGAATCCAGCAACAAAATCCGAGTAAAACTGAAGTGGCGAATAAAATACGGTGAATAAAATAAAGTTCCAACATAATTATACATAGACTCATACATGAAAGATAACAACATGCCAGGTCCAACTACCCTTATACATGAAATGAAACATCATGACTCGTACAACTACATCCGTACTCCATCCTGACGACTGCGAATACTCGGAAACTCTACTGCTCTGCTGGTGCTGCGGGGTCCTCTCCTGAAGCAGACTCGGATCCTGAACTGACGGGGTTAACTGGGACCTCCGGGTTAAAAGTGACACGACGACGCTGCCTCGAGGGCTCTCCCTTAGGGGCATGTGGAGGGTGAATCATCGGGGCTACAGGAGTGGCGAGGAGTGAAACCCACTCAGCAGGAGTACTAAGTGGACTCACAGTCGCGGTGCCCGAGCTACTCGGAGAGTAACCGGGAAAACAGGGGATCTAGAACTGGCATGAATATAGGGAGTAAATCCTACAGATGGTGGAGTAGTGGCTGAGCTAGCACAGACTAAAGCAGAGGCTAAAGTAGTACGGGCACGACTCAGCTCATGAGCCAACTCGTAGATCAGAAGATAGCTAGCAGTGATATAGCGAGAAAGGTGGCTTGCTACACTATCAGACTCCGGGTCAACGACAGGGAAACGGACACGACCATTATCGTGGAGAGAAGTATAGTAGTGGAAACCTGGGTGGTTCTGCATCCGGACCTCGTTGTAACGGAGCTCAATGAGTACCTTGAATTCAGCAAACTGGACAGCCTGAGAAGCGGTGCAAGCGTAGCCATTTCGAGAGGTACGAGTGTAAGTGTTGGAATCGGAACTGGTGCGCAGAGTAACCACGGTATGATACTCATACACTGAGTCAGCTAGACGCTCCCGTTACACATGATAGACTGGATCGTCACCGTGGGGGTACAGCCGACGCCACACGTTACGAAGGAGATGCGGCGACGTGTACGGCATCAGCTGCAACTGGCACGGATACAACACCGGAGCCATCTACACTCACAACCATTAGCATGTTAGCATAAAAATAAAAATCAGTCCATGCAATGCAACAACATGCTACAATAGGCTACCGGCACTCAACTACAACCCCAATCTAATGTCCAATTAACTCAGTGCAGTCTAGCATGGCCTACAGTCAGCGCGACTCTGATACCAAGCGTTGTGGCACCCCGGCTCAAAGCGACCGGTTTACCTTGCATTCCCAGCCCAGAGACCTTGTCTTTTGGCAACACACAACAACTTGGTACAGAAAAACAACCGCTTTATTCATGCTAGCGGAGCATAGTTCAAATTACAACAGTTAGCGAGGCCAAGCGGCACACACGGTGCAGCTGAACAATATGTACATTATTTAGTAAACATAAAGGTGCCTCGATAATGACAACTACGCGGCAGCGGAACAACGTCGTAGCGGGACTCCATAGCACATGGACACCGATGTGGACATGATCTAGACTCGGATAGCTCTCCTTTCCAACGAGACTTTCCTGAAATCTGGCATGACATGCCAGGTCAGTACATTGAATGTACTTGCTTTGCTCACAATAAGCATAAACATATGACAAACAATATCATGATACATAACCAATTAAATACAATGCAACAATATATATATCCAACATGCTGTGAATATGCTCAAGTGGTACTCGTCCCATGGGCTGGCTTACCGAACGTGATCATTTCCAGACAACAAACATGAAGAACCCAACGACAATCTTGTGATCCTTACGGCGATCACAACCCTGACCAACACTTGGTCTCAACCTCAACGCGATGGCATCACTGCCATTACCTTAGTGCAAGTCTCAGTGTGCAAATTTATTTAGTGTTGACCCATGGTGTACCCTACTTTCGAGCGTGTCCGTAACCATGGACTTGGCTATCGATAGATTAATACACTCTGCAGAGGTAGCGCACTGTACCCACACTATGGAACCCATGGCCTCGCACTCCCATTTGGGTGGACCAACGGCATTCTGACGAAACCACTTCATTGTCATGACACTCTCCCGGCCACTCTGACTCAATCCCCATCGGGCTAGTCCTGGGTGGCCCTGTATCTACCTCAAGACACCTCAAAACCACCGTCATGGCAACGATCCACTCTGGGACCCAAACACTTAACTCATCAACTGGCACACAAGGTTATGCCTGCTTACTGGGCCAGGGTACAGCACGCCCATAACCTTCCCTAGATGGAGGCACCGACCAGAGGCACGACAATGAAGCGCATTAAGGCCGTCCCATATCGGCAAATGTGGTTGCACTGGGAAAAGACTCGTTTCAGCGGCACCACGACCCGGTCAACAACATGTTCAAGTTGAGTTATTTATCAGGTTCAACTTAAAGTGAAAGTAACTAGTGTCATAATGCCATGCTATGCATCACTAACATATGCATCAAATAGCCAAGAAAATAACCAATTCAACTACGCTCCCATGGAGCCATCACCAACTCAAGATACTTCTCTGGTTAAGATCAATCCTCACTTAAACCAGAACCATTACTAGCAATCTTATCATTTTTCATCATGCAAGAATAATAATTAATCTAACTATTAGCCTCCATGACCATATCATTTTATCATTACTCATATCTAAGGTCTTGTTAGATTATCAGCAAGTTTCATTTCAAACTTTCTGTAAATCAAGCATATTTAACATGAAAAGCATCTAACAAAATATACTTATCATAATAATTATTTAAATGCATGAATAATCGTAAGTTCAAGTAGGAAATCAGAAATATTGAAGTGGCACCATGAAAATGTTCCTGTGGCTTGCCTTAGTGCTGATGAGGTTCACAAAGCTCCTGGTGATCCTCAAGACAAGCTTGTTCTTCTGAAAATAAATAAAACCACAAAAAGAAAACATCAAGAAACATTCTGAAAATTACCAGAAAATCTAGAGAGCAAGGAAAAATCCCATCTTTTGGGTGTTGTTAGATTTTTTGACAAAGAAAACAATGCAAAAAGAATCAATGCATTTGGTCTTGTAGATAAAAAGCTATGGCTGTTTGAAGTTTCCTGGATTTAAATGAATTTGATTTAAAAAGAAAATAGACTGGGGGTGACGTCGAAGGCGTAAACGCCTGGGACGCCACCACTCATACCGCTTCGCGTGCATAATGAGTGGCTGACTAGCGGGCCCTGCTAGTCAGGCCAGAAGGACGGGAGAAGGAAACAGAGGGAGGCGGCGCTTCGTCGGAGCACACACCGGCGATGAAGGTTCTTAGAGTCAAACGAGAGGGGGGTCGAAGGAGAAGAAGATTGCGCACCTGCCCGTACCCGTAGCGTTGCTAGAGGTGACCGGACGGCGACAGAATCGGCCTCTCCAGTGGAGGCAGAGGGCAGGGATCACCGGAGACGAAGACGACGATAGCTCTGGGCGGCTCCAGGGGCTCCAACAGGGCGGAACGCCCTCACCGAAGAGTGGCGGAGGCCCTGGCAGGGTCGCCCTAGCCTGGGAGGGGCTGGATCTGCGGGGACGATCCGAAGGGGATCGCCGGCAAGCTCGAGCTTCGGGAAGGCAGCCTGCGGCCTGCCCGGCCGGGCTGCGGCTTCTACAAGTTTGTGGAGGGTGTGGGAGGAGCTGCGGGTGCTCAATGAGGCTGGGGGTGGCGGCATTTATAGGCCGGCGGCGAGGAGGGTTCGGGCTCTGCCGGAGGACACTTGTCCATGACGCCCGATGATGAACAGCGCCAGTGAGATTGGGGGAAGACGACGGAGGTCACGCAGGAACTATTTGCGGGTGCGGACGAGCACAACAGCGAGAGGGAAAGCGATGAGCACAGTGCGCCGTGCACTGTGTCGTTGGCCGGACCGTGCCCGTGCTCGCTGCGGTGAGCTCTAGCATTGGCAGGCGCCAGGGGGGAGTTAAGGGGGTGGATACGAGGATGGTATTGGCATTGGCATTGGCATTGGCACTGGCATTGGCATTGGCATTGGCAGGCTTGGCAAGCTTGGGCAGGCTGGGCAGCGAGCACGCGCTCAACAGAGCGCTAGGTGGCACGTAGAGCGCGTGTTTTTCTTGCCAGCACACCAGGACGAATGCGGTCACCACGTGAACCATGTCATCAGGCCACCCTGAGTGCTAACCATGATGTCTGGCGTGTAGTCCTTGGTAGTTTGAAGTGTTACCACAGTTTGGCTTCGATCCAGGTGCAGTAGAAATGGATTTGTATTGCTGGCAAGTTTCTAGACAGTAACTTTGGAGATTTACTGTGGTCAAACCACTGGGAGTTAAGTGCTGAGCTTTGGAGGCTTGCTGACACTTACTAAGGTAAGTAGGCACAAGAAAAACCAGCTACATTGGAGCTAGTAAAATGGTAGTTGTTGTAGAAACTACCATTTTTGACCAGAAATGAATTTATTTTTTGTAGCCAAAATATTCGAAAGAGTGGTAAAATATTTTTGCTCAGAAAGGTGCCCTAGGGTCCAAAGAATAATTGGGATTGTTTCTCAGGATTTTTGGGGCAAGAAAAATTAGGGTTGCTTTGGAGGGTCCCGACCCCCCTCCCCCCCGGCTCGGCCTCGCGCTAACGCCATAGTGCGCTCATTTGACAGGCGCAGTGCGGTTATTCTGTTTCCCACCCACACGACCCTAAGATAGATAATGGGGCAAGTCCATACAAGGAAGATGTGTCGGTACAACTATGCCCCTCGGTGTAGTGCGGTTATTCTGTTTCCCACCCCCACGCACCCACACCCCCCCTAAGATAGATAATGGGGGCAAG
>NC_041389.1:288071726-288072379 GCF_002162155.2 Triticum dicoccoides
ACTATTCCCCTCGGTGCAGTGCGGTTATTCTGTTTTCCCACCCACACCCCTTAAGATAGATAATGGGGGCAAGTCCATACAAGGAAGATGTGTCAGTACAACTATGCACCTGAGTGCAGTGCAGTTATTCTGTTTCCCACCCCCACGCACCCTCGCACACCCTAAAATAGATAATGGGGGCAAGTCCAGAAAAGCAAGATGTGTCAGTACAACTATGCCCCTCGGTGCAGTGCGGTTATTCTGTTTCCCACCCACAATCCCCCCAAGTTAGATAATGGGGCAAGTCATGTTACGGACTCGCCTCCACATGCGACGCCGCGGCACGCCGCGTCGTCGCCTGCTATGGCTCGTTCTCGGCTTGGCCTTGTCCGGATGGGGGAGGGGGTACCGACCCTCCTCCCCTCGGCTTGGCCTCGCGCTAACGTGGCAGTGTGGTCGTTTGACATGCGTAGTGCGGTTATTCTGTTTCCCACCCCCACGCACCCACACCCCCCCTAAGATAGATAATGGGGCAAGTCATGTTACGGACTCGCCACCACATGCGATGACGCGACACGCTACGTCGTTGCCTGCTACGGATCTTTCCTGGCTCGGCCTCGCCGGCATGGGGGAGGGGGTCCTGACCCCCTCCACCCCTGGCTCGGCCTCGCGCT
>NC_041389.1:288072458-288073004 GCF_002162155.2 Triticum dicoccoides
GCGGTTATTCTGTTTCCCACCCCCACGGTCCCACACCCCCTAAGATAGATAATGGGGGCAAGTTCAGACAAGGAAGATGTGTCAGTATTATTATGCCCCTCAGTGCGGTGCGGTTATTCTGTTTCCCACCCCCTAAGATAGATAATGGGGGCAAATCCATACAAGGAAGATGTGTCAGTATAACTATGCCCCTCGGTGCAGTGCGGTCATTCTGTTTCCCACCCACAACTCATGTTACAGAGTCGCCTCCACATGCGACGTCGTGGCATGCCGCGTCGTCGCCTGCTACGACTCGTTCCTGGCTCGGCCTCGCCGGGATGGGGGAGGGGGGTCCCGACCCCCCTCCCCCCAAGCTCGTCCTCACGCTAATGCGGAAGTGCGCTCGTTTGACAGGCGCAGTGCGGTTATTCTGTTTCCCACCGCCATGCACCCACCCCCCTAAGATAGATAATGGGGCAAGTCATGTTACGGACTTGCCTCCGCATGAGACGTCGCGGCATGCCGTGAAGTTGCCTGCTATGGCTCGTTCCTGGCTCGGCCTCGCCG
>NC_041389.1:288073838-288078518 GCF_002162155.2 Triticum dicoccoides
ATAATGCGGCAAGTCATGTTACTGACTCGCCTCCGCATGCGATGCCGCCGCACACTGCGTCGTCGCCTGCTACGACTTGTTCCTAGCTCAGCCTCGTTGGGATGGGGGAAGGGGTCCCTCCCCCTCCCCCCGGCTCGGCCTTGCGCTAACGCGGCAGTGCGCTCGTTTGACAGGCGCAGCGCGGTTATTCTGTTTCCTACCCCCACGCACCCACTGTCAGGACCGGATTTTTGGGATATTAATTTCCAGAAAATGGCCCTTATGCTCACCAGCCCCAGGATTACTGTTAGCTGATGAGGCACCAACTTGCTACAGAAATTCCAAGAAAAATACAAAATATGTAGTACAAGACCATTTTGGCCTATGAGTACAACAATGGTTTCTAGTGGTTGATGGCGGAAGCGGTTTGTGGATCATCAGTGTCTATGGGACTCCATTTCCCAACAAGAACAGCTGACCAGGTTAACTCCTATCTTCGTGTGGATGCTATCACTGTTGCTTAGGTTCCGGGGCTGTCATCGCAACGCTCCTCTCCAAGCAAGGAATCTGGCCAAGACAATGGCCAGGTACAAGCCAGTGAGTACTTTGAATGTACTCGCAAACATTATGAACGCGGGTATAATATAACAAACGATAATCATGCTCTGAGTTATCCTAAGGTCATAACGTCAGTCACACAATAAATTCCATGATGCATGCACGCATGTTATTTATATACATCATAAATATGCAATAATTGAGTAGAAATAACATGCACCGATCGGGTGTCTGAAGCGACGCCTCGAAAGGATAGTAAGTAACGAGCATGCCTCAGTCGGGCGTCTGAGCGACACCGCATAAAGGGCTTATAAAATAAATAACAAGCATGCCACAGTCGGGCGTCTGAGCGACACCACATAAAGGGCTTGTAAGGAAAATAAATGTCAAACATGCCATAGTCGGGCGTCTATGCGACACCACATAAAGGGCTTATAAAATAAATAAATATCAAACATGCCACAGTCGGGCATCTGTGCGACACCACATAAAGGGCTTATAAGGAAAACGATCATAGTGAATATCCAGGAGGTAGAACCGTCCCAGGGATAATCAATAATTCAAATATAAGGGGTTAATCCATAATAATAATCATCATAATCATCACAAGTCACAAATCTTGATCCAAGTTCTGGTTTAGTAGTTCCTCCTCCGAAGACCGACACTAAGACCGACACTTGACCCGACCCAGACTGTAGTCCTTAACCATGGACACGGCTATTCGAATAGATATTATCTCTGCAGAGGGTGTACTCTTTACCCACTAGTAACGGATTCCTTTAGTCCATCGGGACTAATTCCGTCTACGGTCTTTTAATTGAAAACACACCTGACTTGCACACACCAGCTTAACTTACCGGTGTCTGGAATCACCCACGACACATGTCAAGTAAAACTCTAAGTGGGGAGGCTACAACCTCACATAGCATGGGACCAAATTTATGACGCGCGCTCTAAGGGGTGCCCCCTCTCGGTCCCAACCGGAAACACCCATGCCCCCGAACCAGGTGGCCTGCCTACCGGAAGCAGCCGGTATCTTCCACCATGGCCTCTCTGTACGGTGTGTGCCAAGAAAGGGGTTGACAACTTACTGAACCGCACCCTACCTGCGGCAGAGCAAGTGGTAGTACAAAACAAGCATGGGGGTTACTGGAACAAGACTCAATCTACGGTCGACTCAGGAGGTTTATAAATTCCCTGCATGATATGTGTAACAAAAATATTTCAACCAACAGAATCACCACTCATTATACCCTACTATGCCATACCGGACATAACCGTCCCGACGGAGACCGGCGACAAGCTCACGCCTACCCAAGGCAGAGGCTTTCCCGGATTCTTTCCCGGCATGCATGCGAGGCACATGAGGATGATTACCATCACAAGTATATTCGTTTCCAACAGCAAGGAAATCACAAATATACAATTCAAGTAAATGATCGCGTCACCACATAAAATAACGCATTCTCCGATTAGGGCGGTGTTATAAGCGTGCCAACTAACACACAAAACTATTATGCCAGGGTTCAGAATGCTTGCCTTCAAGTTGTGTAGAGGCAGGGTGCATCCTAAAACCTTCTGAAAGTATCCTTCTTCTCCAAAAATCCTATTTTGAAAATATTCAAATAACACATACTTCAAAAACAGTGCAAAGAAGTTGTCTGAATTTTCTTTAAATAACTCTTAAAATAAACTAGATTAAATTTGAGGGAGGTAGGAAAAAGAATCAACTCATTAGGAGTTTTATTTAAAAAGATATAGCCAGTCAAAGTTTAGTCAAATTTCTGGTTTTAAAAATAAAACAGAAAAAGAAAAACGCTTCGGATAAATACACGTCAAAGACGTACTCTGGAAACACGCCTTCACTTATCCAGCGTGGACCGGCGCTGGGTCACTGACGGTGGGCCCGCCTGGCCAACTGGTCAGGTTTGACCAGTCCACGCGCGCGTCGCCTCCTCTGACCGAACAGAGGCGGAGCTCCGACGAGGCTCGCCGGCGAACAAAGGCGTCCCTCGGTGATCTGAGCGCATGGGTGTACTTAGGAGGTCAAGACGAACCCGTGGGTACCCGCCATGGTCGCCAACGAGGACGGAGTCGCCGGTGGCAAGCTTGGCGGCGGAGATGGCTTCGGGCATGATTGGGGATCTGTGCTACGGTGGCTCTCCGTCAAGGCTGAAGGTCTGCGTGGCTCCGCAAGATCATGTGGAGTCAGGTGGTGGAGTTGGACGGGCGGGAGGGGCTCTCATTGCAGTGAATGGAGCAGGGACGTGGCGGCGGCCCAACCGGCCAGAGTTGGGGAAGACGGCTTCCCCCCGACGATTTCTGACTATGGGGGTGCCATGGGGGTGGCCTGAGGTCACTTGAGTGCTCGAATGAGCTCGGGGGTCTCCATTTATAGCGCGACGAGGTCGGTTCCACGGCGGTGGATAAGGATGTTGGCGACCGATGTTCTGTAGCTTGCAGGGCACCGTGTCGAGGCTGGGGATGGAAGTAGGAGCTAGCGGACGAGCGGGGCACTGCTAAAGGGGCGAGCTGGCGAGTGGGAGTGGCTTGGGCGGCGCCGATACGGCCGGGGCCTGCATGCGGCCGTCAGCTAGCTGCCACGGCCAACCTGACGGTGGTGCTGTGGGGTGCCAGGGGTGGTCGGGGTGGCTTTGGGGTGCAGAAGGAGACGTGGCGTGCTGGCTGCGGTTAGTCAAGGGCCAGAATGGGTGCGGTGCGAGATGCGGTGGCTCGGTGCACGAGCATGCAACATGTGCAAAACGCACGCTCTGGGCGCGCCCAGAGCACGCCCACTAGGTGCTCGGCGAAATGCCAGTGCATGCCATAGAGCTTGGGTGAGGCTGGAAATTAGCAGACCTGGGTTAGGAGTAGCTAGGAGTTTAATGGACAAGGTGGTTAGGAAACAGAAGCGGGTCCATTGCACAAACCAGGAACTATGTCAAAACTGATCATGCCTATAAGGTGTTTGACAAAATGCCAAGGGTACTTAGGCATTTCTTGGAGTGGCCAAATTCCCCAGGCTAGTGTCTCTTTGGATGCATGAGAGGGTGGTAAAGTTAGTTTGTTAAAAGGAGAAACTTGTTAGTGCAAGTTTTGCAAAACCTCAGTTTTGGACAGAAGGAAAAGGGCATGATTGCAAGCACTTAAAATCATCCAATGGGTCCACTCTCCTGGACTTGAGGGTTTGGTAAGGTGTACTACAAGCAGGAGAAAGCTCATGGGTAAAGGAGCAAGTTAGAAGATGGTTGAAGTACAAATCATCAAGTCGGATCAGAATGAAAAAGAGGATGATTGACTCAAATTTTTCAAAGAACATCAATAGGTTTTTGCACAAAGTTGTATAATATGCTCCTACTGACCCCCCTAATTTTGGTAGAAGTTTTAAAGAAATATTTAAATAGGTTGTAGTGCAAAGTTACCCACTGGACCAGATTTGAAAACTTGGTGTAGAACTCAAAATATCCAATGAATAAATATCTTTTTGCATAAAAGTGATTTAGAAACATTACATGACATCTCCAAATTTTGGTGGGATTTTTAAAAGAATTTATAAAAGGGTTGCAGTGCAAATGGAACCCTAAAACCATGAAAACCATTTTTGAGAAATAAAGCTCAGGGAAAAATAATTGTATAAATAATCCCACTGATAAAAGAATTGTCTTTCTTAAGAGGGGAAATAAGTCCAATAATGATTGAAAAGTTTTCACTTGGGGTAAAAACCCCATAATAATAAAGAAAAGAGTGGTTCTGAAATCAGAAGGAAATCCAGAAAATAAAAGTTTTAGTTTCCTGGCAAAATTTTAATTTATAAAACAAGGTTAAAAATTTTGGGGTGTCACACCCACACCCCCTCTAAGATAGATAATGGGGGCAAGTCCATACAATAAGGATGTGTCAGTATAACTATGCCCCTCGGTGCAGTGCGGTTATTCTGTTTCCCATCCCCATGGACCCACACCCCCCTAAGATAGATAATGGGAGCAAGTCCATACAAGGAAGATGTGTCAGTACAACTATGCCCCTCGGTGCAGTGCGGTTATTCTGTTTCCCACCCCCTCGCACCCATGCCCCCCCTAAGATAGATAATGGGGGCAAGTCCATACAAGGAAGATGTGTCAGTATTACTATGCCCCTCGGTGC
>NC_041389.1:288080067-288084671 GCF_002162155.2 Triticum dicoccoides
CACACCCCCTCTAAGATAGATAATGGGGGCAAATCCATACAATGAGGATGTGTCAGTACAACTATGCCCCTCGGTGCAGTGCGGTTATTCTATTTCCCATCCCCACGGACCCACACCGCCCTAAGATAGATAATGGGAGCAAGTGCATACAAGGAAGATGTGTCAGTACAATTATGCCCCTCGGTGCAGTGCGGTTATTCTGTTTCCCACCCCCTCGCACCCACGCCCCCCCTAAGATAGATAATGGGGGCAACTCCATACAAGCAAGATGTGTCAGTATGACTATGCCTCTCGGTGCAATGCGGTTATTCTGTTTCCCACACACACCCCGTTAAGATAGATAATGGGGGCAAGTCCATACAAGGAAGATGTGTCAGTATAACTATGCCCCTCGGTGCAGTGTGGTCATTCTGTTGCCCACCCACAACCCTCATAAGATAGATAATGGGGCATGTCAGGACCCCGACTCAATGCCACATCGATCTAGCATGTAACACCTCATATCACTTTGCGGCCTCACGCACGGTATTCCCACGGGTGTCGCCTTACCTTAGCCCGGGACCGTTTGCGCCTTTTGACACACGTATATGACAGTGTCGCTAGCATCCATATGATAAGGAGCCCGGGCTGACATGGCTAGTCGTAAACCCAAAGTGGCACAGACTTACAGGGACAGGCATTCATGACCCAGCATCGAACGTGTCGGTCATCAGCGAGTGAATCCAGGCTGTAGCACTGGGCTACCAGGACTCCGGTGAACCGGGCTGTAGCGGGCTAACAGGACTCTGGTATTCATCGCGTGTCATTTCCCCGAAGGGACAGACACAGGAACGAAGAAGGACACATGCCGGCCAGCCTAAGTGTTCCGGAGCAGTAGCAAGCTACCATGGCTCAGTGAAACACTAGGAGACATTTCCCGGTAAGAGAGGCTACTAAAGATAAACAACTAGATGGTCAGATCCCACACATACCAAGCATTTCAATAACATACACACAATATGCTCGATATGTGCAAATACAACATGGCATCACAACATGACTCTACGACTCAAGTAATTTATTCAATAGGCTCCGAGGAGCGCGATATTACAAACATGGGTCTCATGACCCAACAATCAGAGCATACAAATCAAAGCACAGGCGGAAGCTATCATGTCTGAGTACAGACATCTATAAATGAAAAAGGCTGAGAAGCCTGACTATCTATCAGATCCTGCCGAGGGCACAAGATCGTAGCTGAGGTATCAAGCTAAACGTCGAAGTCCATGCGAAACCACTAGTGAGACCGAAGTCTCTCTGCAAAACATAAAATGGGCAAACGTGAGTACAAATGTACCCAGCAAGACTTACATCAGAACTAACTACATATGCATCATTATCAACAAAGGGATGCTGGGGTTTAACTGCAGCAAGCCAGCTTTGACTCGGTGGCTATCCTGAACTACGACTGCAAGTAACTCTTTTGAGGTGGCGCACACGAGTCCACATATTCACCAACCAATACACCACTATGGAACCGCTCCCGTCTCCCTACGAGAACGCCATCCATAGCGCTCACGCTTATCTTGCGTATTTTAGAGTATCCACTTTCACTTGTCTATGAACTAATATAAGCAACCCAGAAGTCCTTTTCCGCGGACACGGCTATTCGAATAGATCATATTAACCCTGCAGGGGTGTACTTCTTCACACACGCTCTCACCACTTACCGCCGTTTACACGACATGTACTCGGCAACCTTCAAGCGGAAGCCCAACGTGGGTGTCGGCCACGGCCTACCTAAACACTCAAGTCTCTAGTCCAGGTTTATCGCCTATTCGGGTTCCATCCATGAGGAGATCCGGCCGGAGTTTCGCTCACAGCCCCAAACGATGTGAGGGTCCATTGGTTTCGGGCCCAATGCGTGGTAGTAGCTGAATCATGGATCACAAACACAGAACTCAGTTCCTGAGGACGGCTGCAATGAGACAACCCACCATGTACTCCTACATGGCCTCTCACCGCTACCTTTACCAAATCGTGTTCACACGCTTAGCTCACACACCGTAGGACATGTTCACACGCCTCTGATTCATCCCCGATGAATCAGACCTGACTCAACTCTAAGCAGTAGCAGGCATGACAAACAAGCAATGATGAGTAGGCACAACAGGGCTCAAGCAACTCCTACTCATATTAGTGGGTTTCATCTATTTACTGTGGCAATGACAGGTCATGCAGAGGATAAAGGGGTTCAGCTACCGCAGCAAGTAACAGATGAATCGATGTTGTCCTAATGCAGTAAAAGAGAGCAGGAGCGAGAGAGTGGGATTTTATCGGAATGAACAAGGGGGTTTTGCTTGCCTGGCACTTCTGAAGATAACATTGAGTCTTCATCAGTGTCAACGATCACATCATCGGTATCACGTCTATCGAGAGGGGACAAATACCGGCAACACAGAAGGGAACACAATCAATGCAATGCACAATATGATGCATGATCATGACATGGCAAAATGAATGTGTTTTGGGCTAATGCAACTAGCAACAGATTAAATGAAGTAGGTTTGAATACAAGATTCAAATTCAAACTCCATATGTGATTATTCAAATGCCATTTATTTGATTTGTGCTAAACAGCACCTATAAGTTGTTCTAACATGCATGAAAATGGTACAGATGGATTCCTTGAATTTTTCTGATAATTTTTCATATATAAATTATTTAATTTGGAGTTACGGTTGAATTTCTATGATTTTTAGAAGTTTTAGGCATTTTCTGGAATTTTCTGAATAAAAAAAATAATCCAGAAAACATAATTGCGTCAGCATTGCGTCACTATGACGTCAGCAGGTCAACAGACGCTGCTGCTGGTCAAACCTGACCAGTGGGGTCCACTGGTCAGTGACTGGGGCTGCTTAGTGCCGCTGACGGGTGGGCCCAGTCAACGGCCACGTCAGCACGGTCAAAACTGACGCGTGGGGCCACTGCAATTAGACTAAACTAAACAGAAAGATATACTAATCCTAATTAGGCGCAGGGGCCCACATGGCAGTGGCTCATAGGGTGATTAGCTGGGTCATTAGTGGTTAACTAGACCGGGGTTAGGCCGACGGCTCGTCGCCGGCGAGGTCAGTGGCGGCGGAGCGCGTCGGGTTTCGCCCACAGGCGACCATTTGGACGGCGGATTGGTCCTACGCGTAGCTAGGGGTCGCGCGCGTCTGGTAGTGCAATTGGGAGGAGCTGGGGTGGAGCGGGCTCGCCGGAGTCGAGCTCGTGGCGGCGACCGGAGTTCGGGCAACGACGGGTTCGGCGCTATGGTGCATGGGAGGAGGGGTTGGTGGGCGCTACGGGCTCCTGGGAGTGCTCTGAGTACGTCTGTGCTCGGTTTGGACGGAGGTGAACCAAAACGACGACGGCGACAAGTTCGGCGCCGGTGAGGTCTCGGTCTCGACGGAAACGACGGATACGACAAGCTAATGGACATGGGAGAAGGGGGGGTCGGTAGAGGAGCTCACGGCGGATGCAGGGGTGGCTTCGGCGTGCTCGGGGAAGCACCGGAGCGTGCGCAGCGGCGAAGGGGATCTCCGACGGCCGGCGACGAAGATGACGAAGATGGTGATGATGCAGGGCCTCCAGCGCCGTGTAACTCGGTGGAGAGGACGAGGAAGATGCAGCGGAGCTTCTGGGCTGCTCGAGGGGGCGAGGGAGAGGCGATGGCTGCGGTGGTGCTCGTCGGTGGCGGCGGGCGCATTCGGTGAGATGGGGAAATGGCGAGGGAGAGAGCAGGGGGAAGGAATGAGAGGCCGGATCGATCGGGACGGCACCGAGGAGGGAGACCCGCGGCGTTGCGCTGTCCCGAGGACGCAGGCAGGCAGGCAGGTGGCGTGGCAGCACGGCCGTGCGCGCGCGTCGGGCACGCGCTCGGCGTCCGACTGGCGCGGTGGAGATGACGACTGGCAGTTGGGCCAGTGGGCCGCATTGCTGGGCTGGGTAAGTGGCCAGGTATCCTCTCTCTCTTTCTTTTATTTCTATTTCAGTTCTGTTTTCTATTATTCTGTAAATTTAGGGCTTTATTAAAAATACTCAGACACTTTCAAAAATCATGAAACTAATCATGGCTACTGTTTAGAATATATCCAACAGTAAACATTTTAGTTTATGATTATTTGAGCATTTGAAATATTTAATAGCATTTAAATGCCCAAATGAAAATACTATATGATTTAATTCAGTGACCAAATATGTCCTGCAAAAATATAAACCATTTTTGGTAGATGCTTCCACGTCAAACCAGAAATGTTGAACATTTTTAGAGGACATTTTGAGTTCAATGAAAAAGGTTTTATTTTGACCCTAGTTGAATTCATTTGGTGCTAGGGCTTAGTCAATCCCCATCTCAGGTTTAAATGAAATTTAAACATGATGTAACACTCTAATACATGCACTAGGCATTGTCAGAACTAGGGATGTGACAACTCACCCCCACTAAACAAGAATCTCGTCTCGAGATTCAAGCGTAGGGTAAGGTGAAGGGTAAACGCAACTAGTACAATCTTCATGATCCAGGTTGCACTTCAAATGAACGTTGATTTGAACACCATCTTTGTCTTGTCGTCTTGCTC
>NC_041389.1:288086105-288093023 GCF_002162155.2 Triticum dicoccoides
GAACCATCAACGAGGGTATCGAAGTCCTTACATAAGTCCGGATTAGCTCTTATGAAGAAACTCCTTCTCCTTGAACAAATCAATCAGTGGCTTGGTGTGCTAGGGATACATATAGATTGAAGGTTGCAAGTCTTCAAACCACAGCATTCTTCGCACGTGTGCATGACTGATTTGGAATGATTCCAAAGAAAGCAACATTGACTTTCTCGAGTCCACGGCGGTAACTTGCATCAAATGCACATGAACTAGAGGAAGCACTTCTTACATCCGAACATATGCTTCATGAGCTAGCATGAACAAATGCTTTCAAAAGTTTCCAACACTAGCTTAATGTTCAGCAAAATTATGGGGAAGACAAGGATGTTGTCAATGGGCACAACAACAATTCATCTGGGTTTCCTTTTAAAAGGAATTCCATAGTTAAGTGAACAAGGGATAGCATTGGTCAGACCCAAAAGATATAATGGTGTATGCTCGAGGGATCAACCACGAGTAAGACAACATTACGAACATCGTTGGTTCTGATTTGATTTGACGATAACCCATACTCAAATCAAAGTTTTTATCAGGCAATAGGTCCAATAACTGATCACAGGGACCAATCAATGAAGATATCATCTCTCTTCAACACACACTACACAAGAATATCCCTTTGGAACGAACTAAGTCAGACATGCTTTTATCTTCCAACTCTCCAAGTTATTGTTTAGCTTATCCAACTGGCTCAGGGTATCCAACACGGATTCTCGGAGAAGGGGTGGTTTACAGGAATAAACCAACTTGATCACGCACTCAACATAGCGGTCAGGTGACAACCTGGTAATACTCCCGAGAAGATATTCGGAGAATCACGAACCACCGGTATGTTACTAAGCTCGAGAACAATCTCGGTTTTGAGGGCAAGACGATATGATCAAATGAGTGAGGACTTGACAAGATCCTAACTCATTAAACGAAGGGTGCATCGAAATAAGGACTAGGTAGCACGATCAGCCTTAGAAGGATGATTCAAAAACCAACATGCTAAGAATGAAATTATTATCCTTTAACTACCAAGCAACGAGGTTGCTGGGAGTATTGATTTCACACACCATGATTCATTTGTCGGCATTCCAGTGACAATAACACAGGAACCGAGGAATGAACAATGATGGCAAGACGTATCGTTGTACCAAGAGTTCATAGGATGGTGTGCAATTCCTATAACAATCTCGATATAAAATATGTAATACTCCAAGGTAGAGCAGAACAAAAGCTGGATTAGCAATTCGATCTGCGGAGCACAACTTCTTTGACCCAATCCTGGATAGGGAAGAGGTACTGGAGTTTGTTTCTCCTAGTCATTCCGTGATAGAATGGCTTGACGGACCACAAGAGTAATAGGCATCGATAAACGAACGCACGCATACTCTTGACTATCAATTGATAGACGAAGGTCAGTAGACAACTAAAGAGGGACAACTCAAAGGAACATAAAACTTTCTGAGTTGTGGATACATGGGTTGGTATGCCGAACAAAGTTCAACATAATTCTTCCGGATAACCCATGCAGAAAGGTTGAGCTGGCAGAGTCACAATATAGCATGGAGAACTCCTAGAGGGCCTGTTGTGATCTTTTGATCCAACAAACTTCTGCCATAATGGTTCATGGTATTTGGAAGAACGATATAGCATGGACCTCGAGGACTATCGCAAAGGTTACTAATATCCTAAAGGAACTAGCAAACACTATCAACATGAGGTAAGTAGAGTGAATCTCGGGTTCAAAACCCAGGAGTAGAATACCTATTACTAAGTAGCATCACGGGATGCTTTCGAGAATGATGGCCAGAATCATCACACTGGGAACACAAATCATGGCTAAATTACTAGATGATCCCCTAAGACACCTAGGGTCATAATAATAATTCCAACATAAATGCCAAGGCAATAGAATACCTCAACTCAACAATTAGTGTGATTGAGCTGGCATAAAGGAACATTGAAACCAGAGGGAAAGGATTTTGCAAATGCATCAGACTATTTAGAAACCTAGGATGACTCGGACAGCATAACGGCTGTAAATGCTCAGAAAAGATTTGAGACATTCACAAAAAATGGTGGCATAACCACTCAGAAGCACAATATCAAGGTCTCGAGATCAACAATTAACATACGGAAGTAGTAGGAACTGAACTGAGACTTAAATCCAACAATCTTATAAGTCTACTGATTAGTAACACGTGATCCTAATAGAAAGAAGAGATAGCCTAGTTCTTAATCCCCGCAGGAAAGATAAGCTGACTCAGATCAGAAGGGCATGAGGTATAAGGAGTAAAAGAGCCTTACGTTCCATCCCACAATCAATTCCCCTACATATAACTAAAGAATTTCTAGACTCAACTTCGACCAGTTTGGCTTGGTAATCCTACATGCAGTCAAGCTCTGATACCAACGCTGTCAGGACCCCGACTCAATGCCACATCGATCTAGCATGTAACACCTCATATCACTTTGCGGCCTCACGCACGGTATTCCCACGGGTGTCGCCTTACCTTAGCCCGGGACCGTTTGCGCCTTTTGACACACGTATATGACAGTGTCGCTAGCATCCATATGATAAGGAGCCCGGGCTGACATGGCTAGTCGTAAACCCAAAGTGGCACAGACTTACAGGGACAGGCATTCATGACCCAGCATCGAACGTGTCGGTCATCAGCGAGTGAATCCAGGCTGTAGCACTGGGCTAGCAGGACTCCGGTGAACCAGGCTGTAGCGGGCTAACAGGACTCTGGTATTCATCGAGTGACATTTCCCCGAAGGGACAGACACAGGAACGAAGAAGGACACATGCCGGCCAGCCTAAGTGTTCCGGAGCAGTAGCAAGCTACCATGGCTCAGTGAAACACTAGGAGACATTTCCCGGTAAGAGAGGCTACTAAAGATAAACAACTAGATGGTCAGATCCCACACATACCAAGCATTTCAATAACATACACACAATATGCTCGATATGTGCAAATACAACATGGCATCACAACATGACTCTACGACTCAAGTAATTTATTCAATAGGCTCCGAGGAGCGCGATATTACAAACATGGGTCTCATGACCCAACAATCAGAGCATACAAATCAAAGCACAGGCGGAAGCTATCATGTCTGAGTACAGACATCTATAAATGAAAAAGGCTGAGAAGCCTGACTATCTATCAGATCCTGCCGAGGGCACAAGATCGTAGCTGAGGTATCAAGCTAAACGTCGAAGTCCACGCGAAACCACTAGTGAGACCGAAGTCTCTCTGCAAAACATAAAATGGGCAAACGTGAGTACAAATGTACCCAGCAAGACTTACATCAGAACTAACTACATATGCATCATTATCAACAAAGGGATGCTGGGGTTTAACTGCAGCAAGCCAGCTTTGACTCGGTGGCTATCCTGAACTACGACTGCAAGTAACTCTTTTGAGGTGGCGCACACGAGTCCACATATTCACCAACCAATACACCACTATGGAACCGCTCCCGTCTCCCTACGAGAACGCCATCCATAGCGCTCACGCTTATCTTGCGTATTTTAGAGTATCCACTTTCACTTGTCTATGAACTAATATAAGCAACCCAGAAGTCCTTTTCCGCAGACACGGCTATTCGAATAGATCATATTAACCCTGCAGGGGTGTACTTCTTCACACACGCTCTCACCACTTACCGCCGTTTACACGACATGTACTCGGCAACCTTCAAGCGGAAGCCCAACGTGGGTGTCGGCCACGGCCTACCTAAACACTCAAGTCTCTAGTCCAGGTTTATCGCCTATTCGAGTTCCATCCATGAGGAGATCCGGCCGGAGTTTCGCTCACAGCCCCAAACGATGTGAACAGGGTTCCCGAGACACCAAATGGGCGCCCGGTACACCGTGCCACGTGCCTACCGCATCACAGCCCACCCCTACGGTCAGCGCTGTGCACGGCCTCCAGCATACTACAAACACCAGAAACTACTTGCAACTCCTGGACAGAGGACATGGGTGATCAAGAAGCCGAGAGGGTCCATTGGTTTCCGGCCCAATGCGTGGTAGTAGCTGAATCATGGATCACAAACACAGAACTCAGTTCCTGAGGACGGCTGCAATGAGACAACCCACCATGTACTCCTACATGGCCTCTCACCGCTACCTTTACCAAATCGTGTTCACACGCTTAGCTCACACACTGTAGGACATGTTCACACGCCTCTGATTCATCCCCGATGAATCAGACCTGACTCAACTCTAAGCAGTAGCAGGCATGACAAACAAGCAATGATGAGTAGGCACAACAGGGCTCAAGCAACTCCTACTCATACTAGTGGGTTTCATCTATTTACTGTGGCAATGACAGGTCATGCAGAGGATAAAGGGGTTCAGCTACCGCAGCAAGTAACAGATGAATCGATGTTGTCCTAATGCAGTAAAAGAGAGCAGGAGCGAGAGAGTGGGATTTTATTGGAATGAACAAGGGGGTTTTGCTTGCCTGGCACTTCTGAAGATAACATTGAGTCTTCATCAGTGTCAACGATCACATCATCGGTATCACGTCTATCGAGAGGGGACAAATACCGGCAACACAGAAGGGAACACAATCAATGCAATGCACAATATGATGCATGATCATGACATGGCAAAATGAATGTGTTTTGGGCTAATGCAACTAGCAACAGATTAAATGAAGTTGGTTTGAATACAAGATTCAAATTCAAACTCCATATGTGATTATTCAAATGCCATTTAATTGATTTGTGCTAAACAGCACCTATAAGTTGTTCTAACATGCATGAAAATGGTACAGATGGATTCCTTGAATTTTTCTGATAATTTTTCATATATAAATTATTTAATTTGGAGTTACGGTTGAATTTCTATGACTTTTAGAAGTTTTAGGCATTTTCTGGAATTTTCTGAATAAAAAAAATAATCCAGAAAACATAATTGCGTCAGCATTGCGTCACTATGACGTCAGCAGGTCAACAGACGCTGCTGCTGGTCAAACCTGACCAGTGGGGTCCACTGGTCAGTGACTGGGGCTGCTTAGTGCCGCTGACGGGTGGGCCCAGTCAACGGCCACGTCAGCACGGTCAAAACTGACGCGTGGGGCCACTGCAATTAGACTAAACTAAACAGAAAGATATACTAATCCTAATTAGGCGCAGGGGCCCACATGGCAGTGGCTCATAGGGTGATTAGCTGGGTCATTAGTGGTTAACTAGACCGGGGTTAGGCCGACGGCTCGTCGCCGGCGAGGTCAGTGGCGGCGGAGCGCGTCGGGTTTCGCCCACAGGCGACCATTTGGACGGCGATTGGTCCTACGCGTAGCTGGGGGTCGCGCGCGTCTGGTAGTGCAAGTGGGAGGAGCTGGGGTGGAGCGGGCTCGCCGGAGTCGAGCTCGTGGCGGCGACCGGAGTTCGGGCAACGACGGGTTCGGCGCTATGGTGCATGGGAGGAGGGGTTGGTGGGCGCTACGGGCTCCTGGGAGTGCTCTGAGTACGTCTGCGTGCTCGGTTTGGATGGAGGTGAACCAAAACGACGACGGCGACAAGTCCGGCGCCGGTGAGGTCTCGGTCTCGACGGAAACGACGGATACGATGAGCTAATGGACATGGGAGAAGGGGGGTCGGTAGAGGAGCTCACGGCGGATGCAGGGGTGGCTTCGGCGTGCTCGGGGAAGCACCGGAGCGTGCGCAGCGGCGAAGGGGATCTCCGACGGCCAGCGACGAAGATGACGAATATGGTGATGATGCAGGGCCTCCGGCGCCGTGTAACTCGGTGGAGAGGACGAGGAAGATGCGGCGGAGCTTCTGGGCTGCTCGAGGGGGCGAGGGAGAGGCGATGGCTGCGGTGGTGCTCGTCGGTGGCGGCGGGCGCATTCGGTGAGATGGGGAAACGGCGAGGGAGAGAGCAGGGGGAAGGAATGAGAGGCCGGATCGATCAGGACGGCACCGAGGAGGGAGACCCGCGGCGTTGCGCTGTCCCGAGGACGCAGGCAGGCAGGCAGGTGGCGTGGCAGCACGGCCGTGCGCGCGCGTCGGGCACGCGCTCGGCGTCCGACTGGCGCGGTGGAGATGACGACTGGCAGTTGGGCCAGTGGGCCGCACTGCTGGGCTGGGTAAGTGGCCAGGTATCCTCTCTCTCTTTCTTTTATTTCTATTTCAGTTCTGTTTTCTATTATTCTGTAAATTTAGGGCTTTATTAAAATTACTCAGACACTTTCAAAAATCATGAAACTAATCATGGCTACTGTTTAGAATATATCCAACAGTAAACATTTTAGTTTATGATTATTTGAGCATTTGAAATATTTAATAGCATTTAAATGCCCAAATGAAAATACTATATGATTTAATTCAGTGACCAAATATGTCCTGCAAAAATATAAACCATTTTTAGTAGATGCTTCCACCTCAAACCAGAAATGTTGAACATTTTTAGAGGACATTTTGAGTTCAATGAAAAAGGTTTTATTTTGACCCTAGTTGAATTCATTTGGTGCTAGGGCTTAGTCAATCCCCATCTCAGGTTTAAATGAAATTTAAACATGATGTAACACTCTAATACATGCACTAGGCATTGTCAGAACTAGGGATGTGACAGGGCAGGTCATGTTATGGACTCGCCTCCACATGCGACGTCGCGGCACACCGCATCGTCATCAGCTACAACTCGTTCCTGGCTCGGCCTCGCCGGGATGGGGGAGGGGGATCCCGACCCCCCCTCCCCACCAGGCTAGGCCTCGCGCTAACGTGGAAGTGCGCTCTTTTCATCGGTGCAGTGCGGTTATTCTGTTTCCCACCCCCACGCACCCACCCCCCCTAAGATAGATAATGGGGCAAGTCATGTTATGGACTTGCCTCCACATGCAACGTCGCGGCATGCCGCGTCGTCGCCAGCTACAGCTCGTT
>NC_041389.1:288094944-288095708 GCF_002162155.2 Triticum dicoccoides
TGGGGAAGTCATGTTACGGACTCGACTCCTCATGCGATGCCACGGCACGCTGTGTCGTTGCCTGCTATGGCTCATTGCTGGCTCGACCTTGCCGGGGTGGGGCAGGGTGGTCCCGACCCTCCACCCCCGGCTCGGCCTCGTGCTAACGCGGCAGTGCGCTCGTTTGACGAGCGCAGTGCGGTCATTCTGTTTCCCACCGCCACGGACCCACACCCCTCTAAGATAGATAATGGGGGCAAGTCCATACAAGGAAGATGTGTCAGTATAACTATGCCCCTCGGTACAGTGTGGTTATTCTATTCTCCACCACCTCGTACCCATGCCCCCCTAACTTAGATAATGGGGGCAAGTCCATACAAGGAAGATGTGTCAGTACGACTATGCCCCTCGGTGCAGTGCAGTTATTCTGTTTCCAACCCACACTCCCCCTAAAATAGATAATGGGGGCAAGTCCATACAAGGAAGATGTGTCAGTACAACTATGCCCCTCGGTGCATTGCGGTTATTCTGTTTCCCACCCACAACCCCCATAAGATAGATAATGGGGCAAGTCATGTTACGAACTCACTTCCACATGCGATGTCGCGGCACACCGCGTCGTAGCCTGCTACGGCTCGTTCCTGGCTCGGCCTCGCTGGGATGGGGGAGAGGGGTCCCGACACCCCTCCCCCCGGCTCGGCCTCGCGCTAACGCGGAAGTGCGCTAGTTTGACAGGCGCAATGCGGTTATTCTGTTTCCCACCCCCACCCACCCACCCCCTCCTA
>NC_041389.1:288095947-288096766 GCF_002162155.2 Triticum dicoccoides
CCCACACCCACACCCCCCTAAGATAGATAATGGGGCAAGTCCGTACAAGGAAGATGTGTCAGTACAACTATGCCCCTCAGTCAGTGCGGTTATTCTGTTTCCCACCCCCACACACCCACGCACCCCCTAAGATAGATAGTGGGGGCAAGTCCATACAAGGAAGATGTGTCAGTACAACTTTGCCCCTTGGTGCGGTGCGGTTATTCTGTTTTCCACCCACACCCCTGTCGGTGTCAAAACCGGCGGATCTCGGCTAGGGGGTCCCGAACTATGCGTCTAAGGCTAATGGTAACAGGAGGTGGGGGACACGATGTTTACCCAAGTTCGGGCCCTCTCTATGGAGGTAATACCCTACTTCCTGCTTGATTGATCTTGATGATATGAGTATTACCAGAGTTGATCTACCACGAGATCGTAGAGGCTAAACCCTAGAAGCTAGCCTATGATTATGATTGTTGTTGTCCTATGGACTAAACCCTCTGGTTTATATAGACACCGGAGGGGGCTAGGGTTACACAGAGTCGGTCACGGAAAAGGAGATCTACATATCCGAACTGCCATGCTTGCCTTCCACGCAAAGGAGAGTCCCGCCCGGACACGGGATGAGGTCTTCTATCTTGTATCTTTATAGTCCAACAGTCCGGCATAGGTACATAGTCCAGTTGTCCGAGGACCCCCTAATCCAGGACTCCCTCACCCCCCCATGATAGATAATGGGTGCAAGTCCATACAAGGAAAATGTGTTAGTACAACTATGCCCCTCGGTGCAGTGCGGTTATTGTGTTTCGCACCCCACGCACCCACACCCCCCCCTAAGAC
>NC_041389.1:288099436-288099998 GCF_002162155.2 Triticum dicoccoides
GTAGTACGCTCTTTTGACAGGCACAGTGCGGTTATTCTATTTCCCACCCACACCACCCCTAAGATAGATAATGGGGCAAGTCCATACAAGGAAGATGTGTCAGTACAACTATGCCCGTCGGTGCAGTGCGGTTATTCTGTTTCGCACCCCCACGCACCAACACCCCCTAAGATAGATAATGGGGGCCAATTCATACAAGGAAGATGTGTCAGTACAACTATGCTCCTCGGTTCAGTGTGGTTATTCTGTTTCCCACCCAGACCCCCAAAGATAGATAATGGGGCAAGTGATGTAACGGACTCGCCTCCGCATGCGACGCCGCGACACGCCGCGTCGTCGCCTGCTACGGCTCGCTCCTGGCTCGGCCCCGGCTGCAAGGGGGAGGGGGGTCCCGACTCCCCTCCCCCCAGATCGGCCTCGCGCTAATGCGGCAGTGCGCTCATTTGTAGGCGTAGGGCGGTTATTCTGTTTCCCACCACCACGCACCCACACCCCCCCTAAGATAGATAATGGGGCAAGTCATGTTACAGCCTCGCCTCTGCATGCGATACCGCGGCACGTT
>NC_041389.1:288100222-288100777 GCF_002162155.2 Triticum dicoccoides
GGAAGATGTGTTGGTACAACTATGCCCCTCGGTGTAGCGCGGTTATTCTGTTTCCCACCCACAACCCACTAAGATAGATAATGTGGGCAAGTCCATACAAGGAAGATATGTCAGACAACTATGCCCCTCGGTGAAGTGCGGTTATTCTGTTTCCCACCCACACCCCCCAAGATAGATAATGGGGCAAGCCATGTTCAGACTCGACTCCGCATGCCACGTTGCGGCATGTCGCGTCGTCGCCTGCTACGGCTCGTTCCTTGCTCTGCCTCGCCGGGATGGGGGAGGGGCGGGGTCCCGACCCCCTCCCCGCGGCTCGACCTCGCGCTAACGTGGCAGTGGGCTCATTTGACAGGCGCAGTGCGGTTATTCTGTTTCCCACCGCCACGCACCTACACCCCCCTAAGACAGATGATGAGGCAAGTCATGTTACGGACTCGCCTCCGCATGCGACGCCATGACACGCTGTGTCTTTGCCAGCTATGGCTTGTTCCTGGTTCTGCCTCGCCAGGATGGGGGAGGGGGGGTCCCGACCCCCTCCCCCCCGCTCGGCCCCTT
>NC_041389.1:288101302-288109282 GCF_002162155.2 Triticum dicoccoides
ACAAGGAAGATGTGTTAGTACAACTGTGCCCCTCGGTGTAGTTCGGTTATTCTGTTTCCCACCCACAACCCCCTGAAGACAGATAATGGGGGCAAGTCCATACAAGGAAGATGTGTCAGTACAACTATGCCCCTCGGTGCAGTGCGGTTATTCTGTTTCCCACCCACACCCCCCCTAAGATAGATAATGGGCAACTCATGTTACGGACTCGCCTCCGCATGCGACGCCGCGGCACGCCGCGTCGTCGCCTGCTACGGCTCGTTCCTGGCTCGGCCATGCCGGGATGGGGGAGGGGGGTCCCGAGTCCCCTCTGATTGATTCATGTACCTAGGGTAGGGTCATAGACCTGATCTAAATACCCTACCCAAGGACACCCTTAGAAGAGATCACCTTCCAGTCGACCTACGAGGAACCCACTCGACTGACTTGAAGGACTAGACCATGAAGACTCACTCAACCACCAGAAGGCCAAGAGGCACTCTGTACTGTAACGGTCTGTAATTAAGTAGACTTTATGATAGTTAAGACACTTTATGTGGGGCGTTACAAGTAACGCCCAGACTTAATGTACCTTAAACCCTTCATTACGTGGGCTGGCAGGGGTCCTGGCGCACTTTATATAAGCCACCCCCCTCCACAGGCAGAAGGGTTCGCACCCCTATAACTCATATACACATAATCCACTCGACCGCCTCAGGGCTCCGAGACATAGGGCTTTTACTTCCTCTGAGAAGGGCCTGAACTCGTACATCACTTGCGTTTACAACCTCTCCATAGCTAGGACCTTGCCTCTCCATACCTATCCCCCACTCTACTGTCAGACTTAGAACCACGACAGTTGGCGCCCACCGTGGGGCGGGTGTTTTAGCGATTTTTTGTAGAAGTTGCGATTCTTCCGAGTATATTCATCATGATGACTGCTGGAGTTTTAGTCTAGGGTCACGAGATCCGTCTCGGCGCTCTCACCTTCATCGCCGACGACTCCGCCTGGCTCCAGGAGGCTCCACTCGACGTTGATGCGCTCCCCGTCCGCGGTGCGATGCATTTTCGCGCATGTGTCCGCGGCGTTCTGCTGCGACAACCGTCGACCCCGTATCGGTCGACTCCCCTATCGACCACCCTCCCGGTCTCCTGCCAGCGCAAGCGCTCTGGTCGGTCGAGGCTTCAGCGGTGGGTGAGACACGTGGTGGCTCGTCAGACGGCCACCACCCAAGTTGCGGCGATCGAGCCCGACGAATCTCTCTACGGCCTGTTCGATCTGTCGACTGGCTCCGTAGAGACTACATCCGAATGCGATAGCAGTGATCCGGCGGCGGAAATCCTGATGGTCAACGGACCTCGCAGTCCCCCTGGCTTTGCCCATGAGGGCGGGGTAGGCGGCGGAGACGACCCCGCACGTGACCACGAGGAGTACCAGCCCGAGCCACTCGACTCTCTGCAAAGAGAGGAACTTCGCCGCAGGAACATGGATGCCCTGCATACTCCCATCGCAGGAGAAACCCCCGAGGCTCGCGCCTTGGAGGAGGCACGTTTGGCCAATCTGGCTGAACGCGCTCGTCTGGAGAACCTTCAGCGAGCACTCGACGAGCGCGCGCGGCAACGAGTTCCCGACGCCAATCGACGTCAACTCTTCCCGCCGACTCAGGTATATCGAACCCCAATCCAGAATTTAGCAGCTGCGACCCGTATAGTAGAATCCATCCAGCCTTCTCAGTCGGAAGCTGGCAGAGGCTTGATGAAGATCAGAGATTTGCTCCGGGCAGCGGGGGACCAGAATTCAGCCGTCGATCCGTCGGAAGCGGGCAGTCGCACAACAGAATTCACAGTCGATCCGTCGCTGCGAATACGGTTCAGTCGGATCATAGTCCCAGATCGCCTCCGCGGCGTGAAGGTCGCGAGAATCGGCGAGACCAGTATGGAGACCGACACGACCGAGATGATAGGCGTCGAGTGCGCACTTCCCCTCCGAGGGGTGGGTCTTACGCTCCTCGGCAGCAAGATGACAGGCGTCAACTCAGTGTGGGACGAAGAGCTCCAGTCGACCCCAGAGAACCAGGCTTCGACGCGCGATCCATTATCGTGCAAGGCTTGGTCGATCGGAACAGAGCCCATCGGGGCGGGCCCGACAGAGATGCACCCACAAGCAGTCGAGTGCATGTTTCTGGTCCAGAATGTTTCAGCAGGGCTATCAGAGCCGCAGTCATCCCTCCCAATTTCAGGTTAGCAACAGGAGTCACCAAGTTCACTGGTGAGTCTAAGCCTGAAACTTGGCTTGAGGACTACCGAGTGGCGGTTCAGATTGGTGGTGGGAATGACGAGGTGGCCATGAAGCATTTGCCCCTCATGTTGGAAGGTTCTGCCAGAGCGTGGTTGAATCAGTTACCTCCTAGCAGCATTTACACTTGGGAAGATCTGTCCCGAGTGTTCGTCAGAACGTTTGAAGGAACTTGCAAGCGACCAGCCGGATTGACGGAGCTGCAAGTCTGTGTGCAGAAGACCAATGAGACTCTCAGGGAGTATATTCAGAGATGGATCACTTTGCACCATACTGTGGAGAATGTGTCTGATCATTAGGCAGTCTGCGCCTACAAGGATGGCGTCAAGAACAGAGAATTGAGTTTGAAATTTGGTCGAACCGGAGACATGACCCTGAGTCGGATGATGGAGATTGCTACCAAGTATGCCAACGGCGAATAAGAAGACCGACTCCGAAGCGGCAAGTACAAGCCGAGTCAGTCGGAGAAGGGAAACACCAGTCGGAAACAGAAGCGGAAGGCTGAACCAGCAGCTCCTGGAGAGGCTCTGGCCGTGACTCAGGGAAAGTTCAAAGGGAAACCAAAAGGATCATGGAACCCTAAGAAGGTGAAGGATAAAGAAGGAAACGACGTGATGAATATGCCATGTCACACCCACACGAAGAAATATGAAGAGGGCAATATCATTTACCCAAAGCATACCACTCGCCAATGTCGACTCCTGATCCAGCAGTTTCAAGGAAAACAGTCTAAAGAAAAGGAGAAGGAGTCGGACAAGGCCGAAGACAAGGAGGACAGTGAGGAAGGATATCCGCATGTCAACTCCACTCTGATGATCTTCGCAGATGTGGAAAGCAAGAGCCGACTGAAGGTCATTAATCGTGAGGTGAACATGGTTGCCCCAGCAAAACCAAGTTATCTGTGGTGGTCCCAAACACCCATCACATTCGACCAATCAGATCACCCGACTCATATTGCCACCCCTGGGAGGCATGCTTTGGTGGTCGATCCAGTTGTCGAAGGCACTCGACTGACAAAGGTGCTGATGGACGGTGGTAGTGGGCTGAACTTGTTGTATGCAGACACACTGAAAGGAATGGGCATTCCGAAGTCCCGACTGAGCACCAGTAACATGAGCTTTCATGGAGTTATACCTGGAAAGAAAGCCAAGTCACTCGGCCAAATAGCTCTGGACGTGGTGTTTGGCGATTCAAAACATTTTCGCAAGGAAAAGTTGACGTTTGAGGTCGTGGATTTTCAGAGTGCGTACCACGCCATTTTAGGGAGACCAGCTTATGCACGGTTCATGGCTCGACCATGTTACGTGTACCTCAAACTGAAGATGCCCGACCCCAAAGGAGTGATCACTGTCACCGGTGATCGGAAAAAGGCAGAAGAGTGCTTTCAGAAGGGCTCGAAGATTGCCGATTCCCAGGTGACAGCGGTCGAGTTTGAAGAGTATAAACAAAGCGCAGATCCGAGTGATTTGCTGCGATCCAAGAAACCCACCACAAAATCTGCATTTCAGTCGTCCGGTGAGATGAAGCCTGTCCACATTCACCCGACCGACCCCAATGCAGCTCCGACCCACATCTCCACAACACTCGACCCGAAATAGGAAGAAGCGCTCATCCAGTTCCTCCGTGAGAACTGGGACATTTTTGCGTGGAAGCCAGCTGACATGCCAGGTGTTCCCAGGGGACTGGCTGAGCATCGTCTTAGAGTCGACTCATCAGCAAAGCCAGTTAAAGAGCATCTTCGACGGTCCGCCGTCCAGAAGAGAAAGGCTATTGGTGAAGAAGTGGCTCGACTGTTGGCGGCAGGATTTATCCGAGAGATATACCACTCCGAGTGGCTCGCTAATGTCGTCATGGTTCCTAAGAAGGACAAATCGCTCCGAATGTGCATTGATTTCAAGCACATCAATCAGGCCTGCCCGAAAGATCATTTTCCTCTCCCTCGCATAGATCAAATTGTTGACTCGACCGCGGGATGCGAGCGATTGTCTTTTCTAGACGCCTATTCCGGGTATCATCAGATCCGTCTGTATGGACCCGACGAGATAAAAACAGCTTTCATCACTCCATTCGGGTGCTTCTGCTATATCACCATGCCATTCGGCCTCAAGAATGCCGGAGCCACATTTATGCGAATGATTCAGAAGTGTCCGCTCACTCAGATCAGTCGGAATGTGGAAGCGTATATGGATGATATCGTCGTCAAGTCACGAAAAGGTTCCGACCTGCTCGCTGACCTCGCCGAAACATTTGCCAACCTCAGAAGGTATGGTATCAAGCTCAATCCTTCAAAGTGCACATTCGGAGTTCCTGGTGGAAAGTTACTCGGTTTTCTCGTTTCCGAGCGAGGGATCGATGCTAATCCAGAGAAGATCGGCACTATTCTCCGAATGAAACGCCCTGTGCGAGTGCACGATGTCCAGAATCTTACTGGATGCTTGGCCGCATTAAGTCGATTCATCTCATGACTCGGTGAAAAGGCATTGCCTCTTTACCGACTGATGAAGAAGGCAGACAAGTTCGAGTGGACTCCAGAAGCTGATGCAGCGTTTGCCGAGCTAAAAGCTCTGCTCTCCACCCAGCCGGTGCTTGCTACTCCAATCAGCAAAGAGCCTCTGTTGCTTTATATCGCAGCCACAGGACAAGTTGTCAGTACAGTGCTTATGGTCGAGCGGGAAGAAGAAGGAAAAGCCTTCAAAGTTCAGCGCCCAGTGTATTATCTGTCTGAAGTCTTGACTCCATCCAAGCAGAGATATCCTCATTATCAGAAGCTTGTGTATGGGATATACATGACCACGAAGAAGGTTGCTCATTATTTCTCTGATCATTCCATCACAGTCGTCAGCGACGCTCCACTATCAGAGATTTTGCACAACAGAGATGCAACTGGTCGAGTGGCGAAATGGGTGATTGAACTTCTTCCACTTGATATCAAGTTTGAGGCAAAGAAAGCCATTAAGTCCCAGGCAATAGCAGATTTCCTCGCCGAGTGGATTGAACAGCAGCAGCCGACTGAAGTTCACTCGGAGCATTGGACCATGTCCTTTGATGGTTCTAAAATGTTGAATGGTTCCGGTGCTGGGGTTGTCCTGGTTTTCCCCAGAGGAGATAAGCTTAGATATGTGCTCCAGATTCACTTTGATTCCTCCAACAATGAGGGAGAGTATGAGGCCCTCTTATACGGATTGCGCATGGCCATCTCACTCGGCGTCCGTCGCCTCATGGTCTATGGCGATTCAGATTTAGTGGTCAACCAAGTGATGAAGGAGTGGGACGTGAGAGCCCAGCCATGACTGGATACTGCAATGCAGTGAGGAAGCTGGAAAAGAAGTTTGAGGGGTTAGAGCTCCATCACATACCCCGACTGAAAAATCAGGCAGCAGATGATCTGGCAAAGATAGGTTCCAAGAGAGAAGCCATTCCGAGTGGTGTGTTCTTGGAGCATATACACACTCCGTCAGTCAAAGAAGATCCTTTCACCGAAGAAGCTCCATAGCCCAAGAGTGCCACAGATCAGATCTGAGGTTGAAGTCCCAGCAGTGGTCGACTTGGTCATGGAGATCTTGGTAGTCACGCCCGATTGGACAATTCCTTATATCGCGTATATCCTGAGAAAAGAGCTCCCAGAGGATGAGGAAGAGGCTCAACAGATCGTCCGTCGATCCAAAGCCTTTACCGTTATCAAAGGACAGTTGTATAGAGAGAGCGCGACTGGAGTTGGTCAAAAGTGCATAACGCCGGAGGAAGGTCGAATCATTCTCAATGATATCCACTCGGGGACCTGTGGTCATCATGCGTCCTCTCGGACCATCGTGGCCAAAGCTTACCGAGCCGGATTTTACTGGGCAAAGGCGAATGAGATGGCAAAGGCAATAGTGGACAAGTGCGAACGATGTCAGTTCTACTCAAATATGTCACACAAGCCTGCGTCAGCTCTGAAGACCATTCCACTCGTCTGGCCTTTCGTAGTATGGGGGTTGGACATGGTCGGTCCCTTGAGAACAGGTCGAAGTGGCTTCACGCATGTACTGGTGGCAGTCGACAAGTTCACCAAGTGGATTGAGGCCAAGCCAATCAAGAACCTTGACGCCGGTACTGTTGTTAGCCTCATCAGGGAACTAATATTCAGATATGGAGTCTCGCACAACATCATTACGCATAATGGGTCGAACTTTGACTCAGAAGAATTCAGGGATTTCTGCAACTCTCAAGGCACACGAGTCGACTACGCTTCAGTCGCCCATCCGCAGTCGAATGGACAAGCAGAGCGAGCCAATGGCCTGATCCTCAAAGGATTGAAACCTCGACTGATGCGTGATCTCAAGCATGCGGCTGGAGCGTGGGTCGACGAACTTCCCTCGGTGCTTTGGGGACTGCGGACCACACCTAATCGGTCGACCGGAAGAACTCCATTCTTCTTGGTCTACGGAGCTGAAGCAGTCTTGCCGAGTGATCTTCTCCACAATGCTCCTTGAGTTGAACTCTACAACAAAGTAGAAGCTGAACAAGCGCGGCAGGACGCAGTCGACCTTTTAGAGGAACAAAGGGAGATGGCTCTGATCCGATCGACCATCTACCAACAAGACTTGCGTCGTTTCCATGCCAGAAATGTGAGGGGTCGAGCCTTCCAGGAAGGGGATTTAGTTCTCCGAGTGGATCAGAAGAAACAACACAAGCTTGCTCCTTCTTGGGAAGGACCCTTCATCGTCACCAAAGTTCCCCACAACGGGGCGTACCATCTTTACAACGTCGAACATAATATCGACGAGCCCCGAGCTTGGAACACGGAACTACTCCGCCAATTTTACACTTAAGTTTATCACTCGGATGAGTTGTAATGAAGTACTTCTGTAGTTCATGGATTTCAAAATAATAGTGTCATAATTCCTCCATAATTTTTGTCACTTTTTATTTGTCCAATAAAATTTTCCCCTCAGTGGGTGACTTAGCCGCGAATCCGTTTCGCCTAAGTTTGTAAAAATCCTTACCGAGTGGTGAGCCAGACTCCCACTCGGGGGCTTATCTGCGAATCCGATTCGCCTAAGATTAAATCCTACCGAGTGGTAAGCCAGACTTCCACTCGGAGGCTTAGCCGCGAATCCGTTTCGCCTAAGTTGTAAAAATCCTACCGAGTGGTAAGCCAGACTTCCACTCGGGGGCTTAGCTGCAGTCCAAGTACTCGCCTAAGTTATAAAAATCCTACCGAGTGGTAAGCCAGACTTCCACTTGGGGGCTTAGCTGCAGTCCAAGTACTCGCCTAAGTTATAAAAATCCTACCGAGTGGTAAGCCAGACTTCCACTCGGGGGCTTAGCTGCAGTCCAAGTACTCGCCTAAGTTATATAAATCCTACCAAGTGGCGAGCCAGACTCCCACTCAGGGGGCTTAGCTGCAGTTTAACACTCGCCTAAGTACAATGTGCGCTCGCAAGGAGGACGAGGTGCAGGTCGACTGCGACCCTCTCCTCTGAGCTACGCCACAAACACAACGTACGCTCGCAAGGAGGACGAGGTGCAGGTCGACTGCGACCCTCCTCTGAGCTACGCCACAAATACAACGTACGCTCGAAAGGAGGAAGAGGTGCAGGTCGACTTCGACCCTCTCCTCTGAGCTACGCCATAAGTACAATGTGCGCTCGTAAGGAGGACGAGGTGCAGGTCGACTTCGACCCTCTCCTCTGAGCTACGCCATAAGTACAATGTGCGCTCGT
>NC_041389.1:288109618-288121617 GCF_002162155.2 Triticum dicoccoides
GAGCAAACCTCTCACTCGGGGGCTTAGCTACAGCCTAGTGCTCGCCTAAGATATAAAAATCCTACCGAGTGAAGAGCAAACCTCTCACTCGGGGGCTTAGCTGCAGCCCAGTGCTCGCCTAAGACATAAAAAACCCTACCGAGTGAAGAGCAAACCTCACACTCGGGGGCTTAGCTGCAGCCGAGTGCTCGCCTAAGATATAAAAATACTACCAAGTGAAGAGCAAACCTCTCACTCGGAGGCTTAGCTGCAGCCCAGCGCTCGCCTAAGTGGATTAAGGAATAAGTCGACTGCAGTAAACGTCTTGCTTTGAACCTGTAAAGACATTTCGAGCCAAAAGCAATCATATTCAAGCATCAAATCCAAGTTCGGATCGATACCTAAAGGAACCGAAAGTGCTCAGGCGCTAAGCCTGTTAAGGTTTATCAGTTACAACTCCACTCGGCATACCGAGGCAAATTTAAAGTGTCGAGCTTAAAAGAAGTTTTTTACCCCTCCTGTGGAGGGCTAGAAGGTGCAACGAACTCATCAAGATCAATTCCATCTGCGATCCGAGTGGCAGCGGCAATGAAGGTTTCCATGAAGGACCTGAAGTCGTGTTTCTTGGTGTTGGCCACCCGGACAGCCGCCAGCTTGTCTTCTCGCGCATCTTTGCAGTGGACTCGGGCCAGACACAGAGCAACATCTGCACCGCACCGAGCCGAGGACTTTTTCCACTCCTGCACTCGACCAGGGACCATATTCAGGCAAGCCATCAGCGACTCGAGGTTGTTCTGGAGTGTCTCCCTGGGCCAGAGCGTTGAGTCGATGCGAGATGTGGCGACCTTCAGCCTTGCAAGATAGTCCACGACAGCTGCAACACGGGACTCCAGTCGGAAAACATTCATGGCAACTTCATCGTTCACCGGAGAATTGACGGGGTCAAGGTTTGGTTCCAGCCGACTAGTCTCTTCTTCAAAGTTTTGACAAAATTCTACAAGGACAATCACCG
The DNA here is from genome assembly GCF_002162155.2 of Triticum dicoccoides. NCBI lineage: Eukaryota > Viridiplantae > Streptophyta > Magnoliopsida > Poales > Poaceae > Triticum > Triticum dicoccoides. The sequence continues at coordinate 288,110,610 of NC_041389.1, forward strand.
AGTCAAGGCAATGGTCGAATGGAAAGATCACAGCTGAAAATGATTGTCGAGTGTAAAGGGTTACCTTCAAGCATAAGAAACAACTTCTTGGCAAGATCACCCAGGAAGGCCTCCAGATCATTTTTCTTCCCAGTCAACTGGCTGACTTTGTCGGTCAGGGCAGCTTTGTCAGTTTTCAGTCGACTGACTTCCTTGTTGGCAATCCCAAGAGCAGCTTTCAGATTAGTATTTTCTTCTTCGAGCTTGGTGACTGAAGCTAACTTCTCGTCAGCAAGCTTGGTCTTCTCAGCTAGCTCAAGGTCTTTTTTCTTCTGGGCCTCCTTCACCTTGCCTGCAAGTTACAGCAAGGTCAGATTTTGAAACAAATGAAGGGAAAAAAGAGTCGTCGAGGTCTCACCGAACATACCTTTGGTCTCCTCCTTCGCCTTCGTCAGATTCTCCTGAACCAGCTTCAGATCCAGTTCGAGCTGAATGTGCTTGTGCTCCAGCTCGGTGTAACAAGCCGCAAGATCACAAGATTTCTGCGAAGAACCAATCGACAAAATATCAAAAGTAATTCACTTCCGAGTGGATAAGAGAAAATCATGCGTTTCTAAGACTACAGCCGAATACAAACATTCGACCGTAGTCTCGAGGACTACACCCAGTGGGTGCACTCAGCGTGCCCCCACTAGTTCTATTAAAGACAGAGTCGACCAGTCGACCCCCCCCCCCCAAAAAACGCTCAAGACATATTCTTCAGACTGTAATCAACTGCAAGCAGTCGACCACAGTCTCGGGGACTACACCCAGTGGGTGCACTCAGCGTGCCCCCACCGGTTTGAGAAATTCATTCGCCATAGTCGAATGACGGAGAGACTGAACTTATAAAGCCTAAGGCCGACTGCCAGCAGTCGACCTTAGCCTTGGGTACTACACCCAGCGGGTGCACTCTGCGTGCCCCCGCTAACACGGAGTTTCAATCGTCATACCCAGTGGGTGATTGCTATGGATTCTAGAAAGAAAAGCTTTTTGATAGCATATCCTAACAGAACAGGCGATCCGACTGACCTGAACATTGCTTTGAAGGGCAGAACTGGCGTCGTAAGCTGCCTGGCTCGCATCCCGGATGGTCTTCACCTGCTCCATCATGATCCCCGCTTGGCGTATTGCTTCCTTAGCAGCACTGGCTTGGTCCTCTGGGACGTGGTGCGTTGTGAAGAGAGAAGGTTGAGCGGCACTCGACGAAGCGGGATGAGCACTCGTCAATGGCACCGCGAAAGACACGGTGTGTCGAGTGGTGTTCTCCTCCTCCGCGACCAGAGTCTCGGGCGCCGTCACATCCTGGGCCACCCTGCCGGCAGACACTTTCCTGCTCCTCCTGTGCTTCAGTGGTTCCTCATCTTCATCATCATCAGGAAGAGTGATAACGACATTGGATGGAGCTACATAAAAGAATCAGAATTAGAGATCATGAGTCAGTCGACTAAAAACGGAATTAAGAGTATAGTACCAGGGTTTGAAGTTGCTGCGTCCTCCATCTCATGGTCGTCGGCCTTGCCTGAGGTCTCAGAAGTAGCAGCACTACAATTCCAAGAAATCAGTCGACTAACTCAAGCGTCAACCAGAGATAAAGCTCGCACAAAACAAGAAGACTTAAGCAGCATGATTACCCTGATATGGTGGGGATGGACACCTTCATCTTCGGCAGGAGCTTGGTTGGCTTTGACGGGGCCGCCCTGGGCTGCTTCGACGCCTTTTCAGTCGGCGCCGGAGAAGTGGTCCGAGGGCGCTTGGTCGACTACGCAGCAGTCGTAACCCCCTTGCCATGTTCAGTCGCAGGGTCATGGACAAGCTTCGACCGCCTTTCCGAGCGCTGTGGTGCGACCTCCTCCTCCTCCTCTTCTTCGTCCTCCTCATCGTCATCATCATCATCATCATCCTCAGTGGCATCCGAGTCCCACTCCTCTTGGCTCTCGCCCCCGCTCGCTTCTCCCTCTTCAGTCGGAGCCTGTGCTCCGTTGGGCATCGAGTACAGCTCGGTGAGGGCCTGATAGACATCAAGACAAAGATCAATCGACCAATTTGCGGAGCAAACAGAAATAAATATGACAAGAATACAATGGAAGGTAGAGCAAACATACCTTGTCTGGAACGCTGTGATGGTCCAGTGGAGGAATTCTTCTAGATCCACGGGGATTATCCTTGTTCCCAGTGACCGCGGCCATCCACCTTTCCACCGTAGCATCGTCGACTGCTTCCGGGTGGATCCGAGTCTCGTCTTCAGTTCCGCAGTACAACCACATGCAATGGCTCCGGAACTGAAGAGGCTGGATACGCCGCCTAAGAAAAACCTCCAAAAGGTCCATGCCAGTTACTCCGTCTCGGACCAACTGAACTACGCGCTCCATCAGCATCTTCACGTCGGCTTTCTCCTCCGGAATCACCTTCAGAGAGGAGGGCTTGTTCACTCGGTCCATGGTGAATTGAGGGAGTCCACTCGACTGCACCGGCGTCGACTCATTCCGGCAGTAGAACCAGGTCGACTGCCAGCCTCTGACCGACTCGGGAAACGTCATGGCTGGGAAGGTGGTGTTGTTCCTCACCTGGATCCCCAGGCCACCACACATTTGGACAACTTGGGTTTTTTCATCGCCTCGGCTCGCCTTCTTCAGGTCTGAGAGCGACACGTGAATATGTGCTTGAACAAGCCCCAGTGCGGTCGACAGCCTAGAAAATTCTCACACATGGATACAAACGCAGCAAGATAGGCGATAGAGTTCGGAGTGAAGTGGTGGAGTTGGGCTCCAAAGAAGTTCAGAAAACCACGGAAGAAAACACTCGGTGGCAAAGAAAATCCTCGGTCGACATGGGTGGCCAGAAGCACGCACTCACCCTCTTCCGGCTGGGGCTGCCACTCTTTCCCCGGAAGCCTTGCGGCACCATGGGGGATCAGCCCGTCGTTAGCCATGTCGAGGAGATCCGTCTTCGTGATGGTCGACCAGATCCAATCTCCCTGGACCCAGCCTTTCGGCAGGCGAGATCTAGACGAAGACCCGCTGCGACTGGTGGATCTCCCCTTCGCCTTCTCCGCCGCCAACGCCTTCTTCGCGTGTTCCAGCGCCGCCGTCTTCTCCTTGACCATGGCTGCCGGCGAGATGCGCGAGGAGAAGTTGTGCGGGGGCGAAAGCGGGCGCGTTGGGCGGAGACGAGGAGAGCAGAGAGGGAATGCTGAGGCACTGTTCAAAAACCCTCACCGGGCGCATTTATAAGATCCCTTCCAAGTGGATGACAGGTGGGCCCGGTCGATCTAATCATATCCCCGAACAGTTGCACGGACGCGATACGTGGCGAAAAAAGCGGCGCGGGGATCGAGGCGTCTATGCCCTATCCCATCCGAGCGCTGTGGTCCTCCCCGCTTCGCGCGCTTCCCCAAATTTCATATCCCACAGAATCCGCGAAACGGCAGATCGGTCTGTCAGACGCGGGATTTCCTGCGATCCGTCGCTCGAAAATCGACAAAGTCCAAAAGGTCACTCGACGAAAGAGAAGAATGGATCGAGTCGACTGAAGAAAAGTTGCTCGTTACCAACAAAGAGATTCTTAGTCCAAAACAACGCATGACCAGTATGGAAAAGTCAATCGGAAACTGCATCAATTCCTTCCTCACTCAAGCCTCAATCCATTCGGGGGCTAATGATGGATTCATGTACCTAGGGTAGGGTCATAGACCTAATCTAAGTACCCTACCCAAGGACACCCTTAGAAGAGATCACCTTCCAGTCGATCTACGAGGAACCCACTCGACTGACTTGAAGGACTCGACCATGAAGACTCACTCGACCACCAGAAGGCCAAGAGGCACTCTGTACTGCAACCGTCTGTAATTAAGTAGACTTTATGATAGTTAAGACACTTTATGTGGGGCGTTACCAATAACGCCCCAGACTTAATGTACCTTAAACCCTTCATTACGTGGGCTGGCAGGGGTCCTGGCGCACTCTATATAAGCCACCCCCCTCCACAGGCAGAAGGGTTCGCACCCCTGTAACTCATATACACATAATCCACTCGACCGCCTCAGGGCTCCGAGACGTAGGGCCTTTACTTCCTCCAAGAAGGGCCTGAACTCGTACATCACTTGTGTTTACAGCCTCTCCATAGCTAGGACCTTGCCTCTCCATACCTACCCCCCACTCTACTGTCAGACTTAGAACCACGACACCCTCCCCCCGGCTCGGCCTCGCGCTAACACGGCAGTGCGCTTGTTTGACAGGCGTAGTGCGGTTATTCTGTTTCCCACCCCACCCACCCACACCCCCCTAAGATAGATAATGGGGGCACGTCCATACAAGGAAGATGTGTCAGTACAACGACGCCCCTCAGTGCAGTGCGGTTATTCTGTTTCCCACGCCCACGCACCCCCCCTAAGATAGATAATGGGGCAAGTCATGGTACGTACTCGCCTCCGCATGCGATGCGGCGGCACGTCGCATCATCGCCTGCTACGGTTCGTTCCTGGCTCAGCCTCGCAGGGATGGGGGAGGAGGGTCCCGACTCCTCCTCTCCCCGGCTCGGCCTTGCGCTAACGCGGCAGTGCGCTCGTTTGACAGGGGCACTGCGGTTATTCTGATTCCCACCCCACGCAACCACGCCCCCCCTATGATAGATAATGGGGGAAGATGCGTCAGTACAAGTATGCCCCTCGGTGCAGTCCTAGTTTTTCATCCATAGTAGTTGCTAGAAAATTAGCAAGTACTACAACAGAAAAGTTAAAAAGCATCAGAATCGGCTTATATTACTCACTAGCGGACTAAAGAATAACAGTAGAAGTACAATTGAATGAAGAGTACAGATTTACTCGAATAAATAAGGAACAAAGAAGCAACAGTTTGCAGATCTATCAAAAAAACATGAGCCTAAACACAGAAGTTCTACTTTCAATGAACCCTCAGTACAAGTTAGTTTACAAGCAAGTACTATAATGCTAACAAATAAACAAGAAAACCTTTGACAATAACAAGAACTCAAAGACAAAAGAACAGTTTGACAAAACTCACAAGAACTACAACGAAAGTATAATTCCAAGTTACTGATGGAGTCAAGTACTAGATTTAAAACCAAAAAAAAGTTGACCGCCCGTAGAAAGACAGGCCCTAGCGTAGGTTGACACTGGAACTCGAGCCCACGGGAATACCGTTGGTGAATCCCTAGTAAATCGCCCCAATGCAGGGCCTACCTTCAAGGGCCCATAGGTCATGAGAGAGAGCGAGCGCCGTGTATAAGCGCTCAGGTAACTGTTCAGAGGAGTTCGACAGGTGGGATTCGGTAGTGCTTATAAACAGGTCGAGTGCCCCTTCGCCTAGCGAGGTGGGACTAAACCCAAACCACACGCACGCGCTGCATTGCACAGCCGGGCGGACGACCTATCTGGGCTGAAAACAATGCCTATAATTTAAAAATAACCCTCATAAAATATTATTCTGAAAATATAATGTACAAAAGTTCAAACACATGTTAGTTGTAAAATTTTTAGAAAACTAAACAAAAAACCTTTTTTGAAAAATAACTATATAAAAGCATACTTCAACGTAGAAGATTGTAACAAAATTTTGACAAACAAATTTTTTAAAAGTTCAAGTACTAAAATTCAGAAGGTTCAAGTAAAAATGTATTGTGCAGCAAGATAAAATTCTTTTTATTTAAAAAATACTATAACTATCACTATTCAAAGTAAAAAAAATTGGCTCTAAATTCCTAACAATAGTAAGAAAAAATGATATAAAGCAAACCAGTGCGCTTGCCATTGACATCCAAAAATACTTCAGTACTACTATTAAGAACAGGCAAGTTCAACACACTCAACCCAAGCGGTCCAACATCCATCATCAGCGTGTATATGTTTCGTCCGCAAGATATGTACATTAGTTCAACTTTAAATTGTGCCAATTCAAAAAAAATTATAAAAAAATTTCTGCTTCAGCCAAAACACGAAGCATTACATAAAAAAATACCATATACAATAACATACGAAAAAAATATTACAAACCATCTGGTAATAACATAGAATTCAACCATCTCACATACATTGTTTAAATTTTTTTACTGCAACATAGTCAAATGCACACAAATCTAACAACAAGCATCGTTTGCCACATTTAAACCTGCACGACATAAATTCTGAACGTCAGAGAATCATCATCCCTAGAGAACATAACCATAACCACATCACCATCCTCAAATCCAGACTCTGCCAAAAACTCCTTCCACCCAGTAGTTAGGTTGATGCAACTATCAAAGTCGATGTGGTAGGCAACTTCCATCAACTGATACCCGTTTTTGTCTGAAGTCTCCATCTTCAGTACCCCGGAACTAGGAGCAACAATCCTGATTCTGGGTGACATTTTCTGCAAATGGGCATGGGAGTAGAAAACAAAGTGAACACCTGACATAACTGAATTTTTACACAGGTCTAGGAACGTTTTGCATAACAAAGTGAAAACAAAATATCTGAACCAAAACAAAAACCCCAAACTAACTAATCATATGACAAGACTAAACTGAAGAAATATACAGATCAATACACTTACAGTAAAAACATCTGTCAAAAACAAAACAAGGATTATACAAAAATGGATAAAATACTGTTAAGTAATGAAAAAATACACAAACAAATCCCTACTCTTAAATTCTGACTAAACCAAACAAAAATTATAAAAAAAATATTGATAAAACTAAACTACAGATTCAGTCCATGCGATTCAAAATGACACCAATAAAAAGAAGAAAACAAAATGAAAATAAACACATACCCATGATTCCTTCAAGTCCCTAACCGACAGCCGACAAACATAGGGTGGACGAAACCCATGATTGCTGTATAGCAGACACGAACGTTTCCCACGCCGCTGAGTCTCGGTGAGCTCCAAACCAGATTCATACACACAGCCGTGAGCTATGCGCGCCATCTTTGCCAAACATCCGCATGAACAATCCTCCATGGAAACACTACAAGAAATATGTCAACTTGTGACCACCACTATTGGTCACTGAAAGGTCACAAATTTCCATTTACGACCTTTTTGTGACCAAAAACAGAAGGTCAAAAGCTGGCCGTCGTAAACTGACTATAGCGACCTTTCTTCTGGAATGGTCAAAGACGTTTACGACCAAAATATTCCTACTGTGGCGTTTTGGTCACTAGCAACCTCCCCAAGCCACGTAGGCATCCAGCGTGGCAAGCTGATGTGGCACAAGATTCAGCCCGGTCCAATTCGGTTTTCTACATGGGCCGAGCCCATTAATTCGGCCTTTCCATTTTTTTTCATGTGAATTTTTGGTCGGCTACATGGGCCACTCCCTACAATTCGGCCTTTTAATTTTCTAGGCCATGGCCCTTTTGCAAACCATTTCATTAGGCCTTTTTGTAAGGTTTTGTAGAAATGCACAATATTCCAGCCCACTATTATTTGGGCTGTAGCATTTTTGATCCAGTAGACCATTTGGTCTTTTTATTATTCCCTGATTTCCAGTTTACACATTTGAACAGCAAACACTCAATAATTCTCTCAATTAAATGATTAAATTCAGAAATCATTCACCCAAATACACACAATAGCACATACAAGTCTGCACGTCGAACCTCAACTAAAACAAGCAAAAATAGATACACATCAACTAAAGTTGTGGTGCGCTTCCATCACAGCAGCAGCAACCTAAGCGACATTAGATCACCAAAAAGAAACAATGCCATCAACATGAGGCGGTAATCCAACTTCAACACTTTGTGAGGAGCAGCGCCACTAGGAGGATGCCGATCGCCTCTGGTACCTGGCCACAGGTCACATCAGAAATATTCAGAAATCAGTTGAACATAATTGACTACAAAAGAAATCAGAATTGAACAGAATTTTCATGCTTATCTACTTTCAGGAAAGTTAATACATATTTCCATGCTTGTCTATCAAAGAAATTGTATCAACTTAACACTTAGTCATGCAAAAGTGTTTCACATCAAAAACATACAGCAGTGCAGACTCAAAATTGTATCAACTTAACACTTAGTCATGCATAAGCGTTTCACATCAAAAACATACAAAATTTGGAGTAGGAAACTAAATCTCTAAATACTCCAGCTGCAAATACTGCTAACACTAATAGGCCAGTAGAAAATACTGTATTTTTGGAGTTTTAACAAATGTTCAGTAATTTATGGAGTACAGCAGCAACATCACGTTAAGAAAGTGAGCTAAATCATCACATTTTCAACTCTAAAGGTGCGGCAGGTCCTAACCCTATCATAGGCATACGCGCAAATAGGTGCATGACAGTGTTAAGTTTAATACAAGGATGTGGCTTATTGAAACTGAAAGTCCAAGGAAAAGTCGTCAAGAGCAAAAATAATGAAATATTTAGTCCCAGGTTTGTGAACTACGCAACAATTCTTTTAAACTTGTAATACGAAGGCTGAGTTAGTATGCAGAATGTCTGTAAGCTACAACATGGCCCATCCAAGCACAGCCCAACCCGTCAGCTACAAAGAGCATGAAATAAAAACAAAATACCATACTTAATTGGAGCTTTCTTTTTTTTGTTCTTACACGGGCCGCTAATAAATAAAGAGTCAGAAAAGCGTCTGAATGGAATCGAGGCTCTGTTTCAGGTAGCAAAGTGGCAAGCAATCTATTTGTGCAGCAGCAATTCTAGGCTTCACTCGGCTCATGATCTACTAATGACTTCTAGCATAAAAAAACACTTCTGGCCTAGTAAGCAACTGTATAGCATGCACTTATGAAATTCTTAAGAGTAGCACATGCATTGTCTATTAAGGGAATCATCTGTTACAATTTGTATTAAAATCTCCTAGGAGTTCAAAGGCTGGAAACAATCTACTATGGAGAAGTGAAGGACCCCAAGTACCTTAAGAGTAGCACATGCATTGTACAACTCTTCTTTACGAGTATCTCCGAAACCATCAGCGTTACCTGTAAAAGTGGTAGTCATCACATGGAAAAATTATCCAAGCACAACTCTAATATGGAAAGAAGCACTTCTGTATTTCTATTATATATGCTAGAGAAACTGATTTCTAGTGTTAAAACGTGCAGCCCTGTATACATAATTTTGGTAAGCTAGGCAGAAGCTTAAATATTCAGTGTACAGAAATAGTCATGTGTATGCATATGTAAATCAATATGTCAAATTTATGGCCAACTAGAGATTCATGTATACAATTTGCTAGAGAAGAAAATAACAAGTCAGTTTGTAGCTAGCCTACCAGCAGTTTAACAACACTAATAGATTTGCATTTGATGCTGCCACTTAATTTCAGGACATGACAAGACAAAAAGCATGGCATCAACACGAGCATCAATAGCATACTAACACCTAAATTGATACTAAATTAATGGAGTCCCATCCATCCATGAGAAAAGAAAGTGCCTTTGGTTGATAAAGAGAAGAGAAGACTACCTCTTGCTGGGATCAAACCAGAGGATACTAGCGCATCCACCCATGAGCAGGTTGTGTGGCTCGAGGTCATGGTCCCGGACACCGCGTCCGTGGCAGAAAGCAACGCCATTGCAGAGCTGGTACATCATGATCTACATGCACAATATCACCAAGTTCACCAACAATGAATCAGTCAACGGAGTCACTGAAGCTGTCCAGAATCACTTTCAGCTATCATGCATGCCTAGAAGATAACAATACATGTGTGTTCATCATCTACGCAAGAACTCACTCTCGAAAGCTGACTTTGAACGCAGCGACGGAGCCCGTCTTGGGCCTGTTGAACCCCTCCCTGCCTTTCACGCGCACCCTCTCTTGTATCTGCATAGCAAGCACACAAAGCTCTACAATTTCAGCACAGCAGACGCACTGCACTTTGAGGCCCCAATAATCAAGACCCCGGTAATTTATTATTACAGAAAAACGCACCCTCTGCTTCATGAGCTCCACGTTGCCGATGATGTCGCCAAGGATGGCGCACATCTCCTCGTCGTCCCTGCAAGCGTTCTCCAGGACCCTAAACCACCACAGCAACAACCAGTGAGCTAGCTAGTTAACTGAGCAGAGAGGGAAGTAGTTACACAGGACATTATTATTCTTAAGTGAATTAAACAAGTCCACCCATCCCAAATCCTGCAGCTATGGCTACATTTGCTAGTATTTTGCTGCTTGGTTAAACTATGTGCCGCTACTAGATATTACATCGGGGATGCAGGAGACAATCTGATGCGTTCGATACATGGCCTTGGATGCAACTAGCAAACTAGAGTATGAAAGGCAGTGCTGTCGAGTAAAGCATAGTACTTATGTGAAATGCACTGAAGCTGAAACAAGATAGGGATATATACCTGTGGCAACACCGTGGCTGGCCGCAGATTGGCGAACACGCTGAGCCCGGCATGGATGTTGAGCAGCCCGGTCTCAGGCTTGAGATGCTTCTCACTGTTGTCCCACTTATACCTGCAAGCGCAGCATCAACATCCATTTACTGAAACTGAAAGTCACAGATGCACATCACAACTTCTGAACTAATTACTATTGCCAGATCGTTTCCACTCACCCTCCTATCGCGCCGAGCAGGATGGCGTCGGAGGCCCGCGCTGCCGCGAGCGTCTCGTTGTGAAGCAGACGTAGTCATGGTTGTAGGAGATGTGGAGTAGGTCCGCTGCAGAGGTGCAGGGGTGGTCTGCGGGGCGACGACACGGACGAACTGCAGCGGCGGCAGGAGCTCGTGAGGAGGCCATCCATGGCGGGGCTGTTGTAGATGTACCTGAGAGAGAGGGAAGATGCGTGAGGGAGAGAGAGAGACAGAGGAAAGGAGAAGGACGGGACGGGTGTAGGTCTCGTCCGTGCGTCGCCGGCGGAGAGGGCCACCGCCTCCATGGCCAGTGACGGGTGTAGGTCTGCTGGGCACCGTCGAATCCCGCCTTAGGTCGTCGGGATTGGGCGCTGGAGGCGGCGGTGGGAAGTTGGATCTGGGAGTGGGAAGAGGGGAGAGGATCTGAGGTGGGGAGGGGAG
>NC_041389.1:288121893-288126674 GCF_002162155.2 Triticum dicoccoides
GAGGGGACTGGTCAGTGGCGAAGGTGGGTGGCGGCGAGGGGATGGGTGGAAGAGGTGGAAGGGGATCGGTGGTGTTGGGCGGAATCGATGGGGGCGGCGGCGCACGGAGGATGGCGCGGCTAGGGTTTGGACGAGAGCTGCGCTGATTCGGGAGGGGGATGAGAGGGATGAGGGGTAGAGGGGGTGGGGGAAGAGGGCTGCCGTCGGATCCAGGCCTATCCAACGGTGGTCGGGCATGATCCGCGTGAGGTGCTCGTGGACCAATCAGAATGCAATAAAGGCCTTGATGATTTTATGACCATATAAATAGGTCGTAAATGATTAAAAATAAGTTCTTTTGCAGGAGAAAAGCATTTTTCGTTGTTGAAGTATAAAAAATAGTTTTGTTGTGATGAACCTACCAACTCTATGTATTAGACCAAATTGTATGTATAATTGAGCAAATGATTTTATGTAAAATGCTTATGATCCACGAAAAATTCATTTTCCATTTTTTTGAGTGCCCAAAATGTGTTTTTTTTGTGAAGGACCTATCATATATTTGTTGTAAAATTTGACCTAATCAATTTTACAAAATACTAGGCCATATATAATGCACAATTGACAAAATGGTTGGGTGTCAAAAAATTTGATCCACCTCTGGTGAAAAAGACAAATTCCCGTCGATTCAGTTGGAAGCGGGTCAAATTTGAACTGCAGGTGCCTCATAGTTTGCTCTTTATTTTTTCCAAAAATCATTTCTAGGTAAATAAGTATCTATTTAATCAGAGAAACACCAAAAAAATTCCAAGATTCAACCACTAGCTAGGACCGGTCATTCCCGGTGTTTTGACCGCATTTTGAAACGGGCATAAAAAATTCAAAAAAAATCAAAAAATTGGAAAACCTCCGCATTGTGTCATTATATGTGACCAAGTTTCCAGGAAAAATAACAAACTTGTAATACGGCAATTATTTTAAAAAGTGTTCTCAGAAATGAGCTATCATCTCTGAAGATTCATGGCTTTCAAGCCAAATGATCAATCTTATGGCCACATTCGTGGCATAGTTTGTTCAAATGATCTCATATTGTGCACAAGGGTGCATATTGGAATGGCAAACAATGTTGCCTAAGGAAGTTTTCATTTTTTTGGACGAAAAAACCATTTTTCATTTTCCGAGTGCCCAAAAGGAGGTTTTTTTGTGAAGGAACTACCAAATAATTGTTACAAAATTGGACCAAATCAATTTTATAAAATACGAGGACATATTTAATGCACAATTGACAAAATGGTTGGGTGTAAAATGTTTTGTTCCACCTCTCGTGAAAAAGACAAACTTCCGCCACTTCAGTTGGAAGCGGGTCAAATTTGAACTGCAGCCGCCTCATAGTTTGCTATTTATTTAAAAAAAACAATTTCTAGGTACATAAGTATCTATTTAATTATAGAAACACCAAAATTTTCCAAGATTCAACCACTAGCTAGGAACGGTCAAGCCCGCCGTTTTGACCGCATTTTGAAACGGGCATAAAAAATTCAAAAAAAATCAAAAAATCGGGAAACGTTCACATTGTGTCATTATATGTGGCCAAGTTCCCAAGAAAAATAACAAACTTGTAATACGGGAATTATTTTAAAAAAGTGCTCTCAGAAATGAGCTATCATCTTTGAAGATTCATGGCTTTCAAGCCAAATGATCAATCTTATGGCCACATTCATGGCATAGTTTGTTCAAATGATCTCATATTGTGCACAAGGGTGCATATTGGAATGGGAAACAATGTTGCCTAAGGAAGTTTTCACTTTCGTTGGACGAAAAAACCATTTTCCATTTTTCGAGTGCCCCAAAGGAGGTTTTTTTGTGAAGGAACTACCAAATAATTGTTGCAAAATTGGACCAAATCATTTTTATAAAATACTAGGCCATATTTAATGCACAATTGACAAAATGGTCTGCTGTAAAAAATTTTGATCCACCTCTCGTGAAAAAGACAAATTTCTGCCGATTCAGTTGGAAGCGGGTCAAATTTGAACTGCAGCTGCCTCATAGTTTGCTATTTATTTTTTCCAAAAATCATTTCTAGTTACATAAGGACCTATTTAATCATAAATACATGGTTTGGTGGCGATACGTCGAGGTTTGGGCGGTGGCCGAGGGCCCCAACTCTAGAGCGCGTAAACTCGCATGCCCGCCGCGTGGTCACCGCGTGACCGTGGCGTTGCCATGTGTTCTGGGCGGCCTAGGCATGTCTAGTGGGTTGGGCACTCCCCAGGTTGGTGATAGGAAGAAAATTACAACATAAGATTCTCACGAGGAGACCAATCAATGCTCAAACATGAATTAGCAGCCAAGTGTTTGATTAGCGGTACGGGAAATGTACATGGCTAATGGGCGTGAGTTTTGGCTGAGGATGATCAGTTACTAAGAAGACTGTTTTCACAAATTTTCAGCTCAAAAGGAGGAGCCTAGGTGGTACTTGCTTTTGCAAACTACCACACTGGACATAACTACGAATGTTGAAGCTCGGCTCAAAATAATGAATGGATTGAGCTGGCATTTGGTGGAGGATGGTTATTTGGGCAAAGGAAAGCACTGTAGAAAATGGATACTATTTGGACATGCCAAAGTGGTACTTCCTTCACAAACTGTTGTTCTTAACAGAATAGGAAAATGAATATTTTTGAACTAGGCAAGGAAGGTTTTTACATATTTGACGAAGATATGACACAAAGAATTTATGAGATTTTTTTGGGAATTTTGGGAATGACAGAAATATAGGTTGCTTCACAACCTAGGGCAAAAACTGCCACATGGACATGACACATAGGCAAAACTGATGAGGTGGCGCCTAGTCATAGTAACCCACCACAATTTACAAGGCTATGGCCATCTATATTGGTCGTTAACAACTAGAAATAAGGCAGCGGACTAGCGATGTTTGCTTTATGACCTTTTCGTGTGAGGAAATTACGACCTTACAGACCAAAATGGTCGCAATGGTTTAGGGTTTGGAGCCCCTCGAACAGCTTTTGACCAATTGGTCCCAAATGGTCATAAATCTATGACCAATTCTTCCAGGGTCACTGACAGAAGGTCATAAGTTGACATATTTCTTGTAGTGAAAACACATGAATAGGGAAGAAAACAAACAGAGAGAAGAGGGGGGAACCTAGACCTGATTCTGGAAGAATGAAGAAAAAGGAGGGGGAGACTGAGCCACACACCACAGATAGATGGATAGAATTTATAGCCAGGGAGACTTGCAGGTTAAAAAAATAATAAATAGGCAGGTGGGCAGCCAGCTAGTAGGAAATAGTTATTATACATCTGACCACAAATCAGTTCAACTTCAAATAAAATAGAAGTTCAACTTCGGATAAAGACATCTGATCCCTCACAACACAATCTTAAAAACATAAAAATTCAGTACTTCTGTCATAACTATCAAAGAAACGACGCCATTTGGCCCTGGTGGATGGATGTGGAGCCGTGGCTGCTCTCACCCTAGCCCAACTGATGATCTGAATATGGTTCCTTCCCCTGCCCTTTGGTAAAATAAGCTCCAGTTCATTCGAGTTGCAAGTATCCATCACCTCGCGCGCAAGGCGTCAGTTGAACTCTACCTCCACTTCATCCTTAGCAGCACGTCGTGCCCTCTGCCTGCGCCTGTGCCTCCTCCTCCTCCTCCTCTGCTCTGCTACTACAACCCTCACATCGACGGCATCCCCCCTCCTCAGTGACCTCTCCCAACTCAGGATCCATCTGGCTTTTCTTTTGTGGCAGCTGGTGAAATGAAAGTGACAAACGGCTCGGACTTTATACTCAAAGTGCAAAGGTATGCCGTCGATGTCAATGCACAGTAAATAAAATTATCACACGGAGCAGTCCAACTACACATACGGCAGCAATTCAGAAACAACATTGAAAAACACGCAACTTAGTTACATAGTTTGACCAGATTACAAGAAATCGCAGCCTACACTCAGCCACCATACACCACATCCGCCAACCACCTCCACCAACCACCAAATCACATGGGAATTCGACGTAGAAACAACTCTAGAAACAAAATTCATCACACAAATCTATTCATACATTCCACATCTCCCTCCCTGCAATGCCAATTTGAAAATAAAACATCAGAAAAACAAGAACGCATTTGCATGGCGGACATGGAAAACAACCAAGAACACAGAAACTTCTAATCAAAAATTAAAGTGAAAGAATCTGCGAAAAACTCTAACACACCGACAATTCTCACACCAAATAACAAACAAAACAACAAAAAAGACGTAAATTTGACCTCTATAAACACCACAGTAAACACCAATGCCCACAACACATCCGCCGCCAAATGCCCAAGCCGTCAACTCCGATGAATCGAGATCGGGAAACACGAGCACTTGAGCGCGCGCACGTGTGGAACCCCGCACATGTCTCCCTGGAAACAAATGGCCAGTAGCACCGCACCGGAGAAACCCCAGAAGCTCCCCGTTGAGTCACCCGTTTCCGCCCGTCGAACAAGCTGGAAGATCTGTTCATGTTGAAAACCTACGTCAGTCCAACATGTCACGTTCGTCAGTTCAAGTAGGGTAACAGAATAATATTCTGTTTCGCGAAATAGAAAAGCCCAGATGTCTCTCTCTCTCTCTCTCTCTCTATATATATATATATATATATATATATATATATATATATATATGTATATATATATATGCACACAGAGCCAGTGTGGGACAGACAAGGGCGTGGTCACATCACACACTGGTACCGGGATGCTGATGCTGTTGCGCCGCGAT